>NW_006440645.1:8888091-8959512 GCF_000325575.1 Pteropus alecto | reverse complement strand
GTTTGCACACATTGGACTGGTTGTCCGCGGTGGTCCAAGTGGAAAGGCACTGCCTGGACAGGATTAACGCTTGACTGTGCATGGTTGAGGAGCCTGCTTTGAGGTCTTTCCTTTTAGAGACAGAGTGAAGGTCAGAGTACCAGGTGTGATGTTTATGTATCCATTACTGTTTGGAGGGCTTAATGTAGTCCCATAGATTAAAAACAAATTTAGCTACATCCCTTCCTCTGTTAACATACAATATCTTCCATATGCCATGGGTAACTGGGGGGGAATTTTTCCTGTAAATTTAATTGGTAAAATCACATTATATTTGCATGGCTGCCAGTGGCTGTTGACATTTTTAATTTATCTGTCACTTTACTGTTGATAGACAAGCACTATGCTAGGATAGTCCTATGTCTAGGACTCTATCAGCCATATCAATTACACAATAATTTGTTCTCAGAATTTAGTATTAGAAATTTATTATATGAAAGTAGTGGAGGCGTACAGTCTGCAATGACTCTCAGTAGGCTAAAATCGAGGTAACAGCAGGGCTGTCTTCCTTCCGGAAACTTTACGGTGAAATGCATTTCCTTATCTTTTCCAAATTCTAGAGGCCACCTGCATTTTTTGGTCCCCAGCCGCACTGCTCTGAGACTGTTTCCCTCATCATATCTCTGCTTAACTCTAACCTTCCTGCTTCCTTCTTAGAAGGATCCTTGTGATTATATTGGGCCTACCCGAATAATCCAGGATAATCTCCCGATCCCAAGATCTTTAACTTAATCACATCTGCAAATTTGCTTTGCCCTGTTGTGTAACGGATTCCACGTTCTAGAGATTAGGATTTGGACACTTTGGGGAGGACGTTATTCAGCCTACCACTGTGATCATTAAGTCATAGCGTGGAACTCACGACTCTGCTGAAAATCAGAATCATTCTCCTATTCTTGATAGTGTATATGATTGAGACTTTACATAGATACACATAAAACCTAAATTATTCTATAGTTCAAAAATTGGACTAAAATACCCTGTGATTATAAATTAATTTTGGCAATAATTTCATCAAAGTTACCATTTGGGAGTTAGGAGGTAATTTAATGTATTTTAACATAGTGCAAAAATGTTTTCTAATGTTAAAGCAATATTGAAAAATCATAGAAGTTCAAGAGTACTTTCATACAAATTACTATATATCCAAAAGATTTTCAGAAGAAAAATTCCACTTTTCTTTTATTCTCTTAGAAGTTACAATCTAGATTTCATCAAAGTTACCATTTGGGAGTTAGGAGGTAATTTAATGTATTTTAACATAGTGCAAAAATGTTTTCTAATGTTAAAGCAATATTGAAAAATCATAGAAGTTCAAGAGTACTTTCATACAAATTACTATATATCCAAAAGATTTTCAGAAGAAAAATTCTGCTTTTCTTTTATTCTCTTAGAAGTCACAATCTAGAATATGTTTAATAAAAAAAAAAAAAAAGAAGAAGAAGAACGCTTATACTTGAGAAAGAAAAAATATGTGTTGGTTCATAATGCAATTTATTTGTTACATAAGATTTAATGTCATCTTCAGATGTCTATGAAATAAATAACAAGAAAGAATGCACTCTTTTCAAAGAGAAGTTATTGAAACAACCATTAAGAAATGTATTTTTACTAAATCTTTTGAACGAAAGCCATTCTAATAAACCTTTTACATGAGCTATTCTAATGAGACTACAGGTGAAAAGCATCATCATTTTAGCTATTATAAACCAAATCCACCTCCAAAATGAAAATATGACCGTGCTCCTAATTCTATGCTTACTATAAAGATAGTAGATTCATAATTCAACATCATTGGAAGAAAGAAGAGAGCTCATCATGTAGGGATGAACAACATTATAATACAAATGTGTTGTGAAGTTACTAAAACAGGTTCATTATAACTTCTCAGCATTATATCTATGAATAATATTGGAGAAAAAACTCAAAATATATAAGGAAACTATTATATGATTGTTACGATACAGCTGTATTCCAAATTTTGAGCATAAGTAATATTGGTATTAACTGGATGCATTTATGCTTCTCAGTGATGTGCAGCCTTCCTCAAACCTGAACTAGAGCAGCTGACAAAATCTGGCACTCAGGGACATTATATAGGTCTGCGATTGCCTCTGGAGAATTCTGAATCAATCGGCCCATGAACAGATGACATTAAGGCATGAATAAAATATTTTTATCACCAAGGGATAAAATCTTTTTTTGAATTTCTCATATTTGCTAAGAGAACATTTACCCTATTTTCTTAGACCAATACTCCAAAATGTCAAGGAAAAGAACAAACTAAACCTCACTGCTGAAAATGAGCATTGCGTATGCTTCTATACTATCCATTGTTTTGTGATACAGATACATGTGCTCTTGGAAATTGGTTTTACAAATTAGTATGAGTGGAAAAAAAAAATCTATGAGACTCTTGGATGATTCCTGGTAGGTGGCAGATGGCACCTGTAACAGATAAGTTAGAAGAAGCTTTTTGCATGCTTTCTGGTTCACGGTAGACAAGACTATCTCGGATCTGAGAATCTCATGGGCCAATTTAGAGAACCTCTTGGAAGACAGACTTTGCTGTCTTGTTTGTCATGTATCACTAGATGCTAGGCTACACCTTGTATACGGATGTCGCCATACTTCATGCAGTGTGTCCAACAGACTAGAAAAAATGAAGAGCTTCCCGTCATCAGACAGAGCAGAGACGAAAGAAGAGAGGATGGTTGCTTCTAGTTTGATATCACTGCCTCTAGCAACGAATTTTAAGTTTTGGTCTCAGACTTCCAAAGGAATAACTACAACCCAAAGTATAAGCAGTGTTCAAGCAATTGATTAAATATAGAATTGTATAAAAGAGACTGCTAGCTCCACAAGAGGTTTATTCTGCATTAATAAGAGGGAACTTACTAATGTTGAAATTTGAGATCCTTAACTCACATATATGCCTCTCTTCATTAATTTTTCTGTTGTTACTATTTCTGTTAGTACGTTATGCAGGTGGACTAATATTAGTGCATAATTACTTGTTGTTTTGTTCTGTTTATTAATTACTTCATAAACATTACTCTTAGAAGGCATGAACTATGTGTTGTCTTTGACAACCTCCATAAAAAAATGGCCTATTCATTAAATATAAGGAGAAATAAAGTTAAACAAAGAAAAAAAATAGTATTTCTCCATTTTTAACGACTATACAAGGACATGTAAAAATTGATCGATATAAACATTTTGTAAATTCAGTTCTATATTCTTTGTAATTTATATTTTTAAAAAATATCCATGACTTAAAACCAATCTAAGTGAAAATCTTTTCTTATTGCAAATTTTAACAAAAAATATGAGCATGAATAAATTATTATTTTATGAAATGCTGGATATAATTAATGTCAATAAAATTACACTTACATAATTATTATATATGCATATATACCACAGTGGGACCACAGTGGCTAAAGTCATATTAAAACAAAGTTGATTTTACAATTTTAAAACTTAATATGCTTGTTGGTAGAAGAGTGATCAGTTGTTCAAGTATGTATACACAATAAATAAATACATTAAAAAGATAAGTAAAAATTAGAAATTGTAATCTCAATTCATGTCTACGTGACCATACACATTTTAAACAAAGTTAGTCATTTTAATAATATTATGCCATAATATTACTCCATCATAAAGTCTTACTTTTTCCTGAAATCATTGCTTGTCGACTGGACAAGTTCATTTTCTATTAATCTGGATAAAGGCATAAATCATTTTTCTTTCTGATGAATGTTGCCACCAGATATCTCTTATTCTTTACCATATAGGAAAACAAATTTGATTGCTCATTCTTTTCCATGCGGACTTATTGTCCATAATCAATTATGCTTTAGTGTTTGCCAAAGACTGTTACGTCACAATCAATGGTTAAGGATGCAGATTTTGTTTATACTAATGCACTGCATTAAGTAATTACCAAAAAAACAACTTAAACAGCGTTTTAATATATATCTAAACTATTAAAAGCACTATTATCCCATATACAATTTATTTTCTACAGATAAGAACAGTGTGCACTATTTGGAAATGCCAAGCATATAAGAAAGGAAACAGGAATTCTAGATAAAAATACTTAAGATTAATTTAACATGTATAGGACTTCCCAATTAAAACTTTCACATTAGCATTGTATTTTAAACAGTCAATCTCCTAATGAGACATCCCCAGCAATGAGAAGTAAGTTGCAGGACTCAACGTGCCCCTAAGGCCTACATCTGGAAAGGGTATTTTTAAAACTATTTCATTTCATTTGGAAGAGAAAGTGCCACACTGCCACCTTCCGACACTGAATTTCTCCCTGATCAGGAAAATGTCTGTTGTAAACAGAGTATGCATTGCATATGTGCTTTTGGTAGTATTAATGCTTTTAAGGCAAAAAAGATTCAAAGATTTTATATTTTTCTTTAAAAAATTATCTGTGCTATTATGCACATATAAAATAATTTAATCTGTGCATATGTAAATTATGTAAAATAACAAATTAAACAACCATGAACCCACCATTCAAATTAAGAATGAAACGTTATTGACAGTGTTGAAGCTGCTTGAATGAACCTCCACAATCTTACATTTAAATTTAAATTTTGAAAATGTATCTTTTTTTCTTATTAATGCCATTAGCATGACTTTCATGCACGGAATATTCTTGTAGCCTGTTTACTTGGCATTTCTGTGGTTCTCTGTTGCTGCTGACCTATCTGGCAAGCGTATGGTTAACAATACCTTTGGGTGTTTTTATAGATAGACAGATTACTCTTGTCCTTTATCTTTTACTATATTGGGGGAAAATGCTACGTTTATTTAACAAAGATTTATGGGACGCCAATTATGTGTCAGTTTCAACAGCAACTAGAGCAAACCTAATAGAGGGCAAGATGAAATCAGTGATGGCCCACTGGACAAAGTTTTTAAGGAATTCAGGAAAACAACCGAACAGATAACTGCCACAGTTAAACTAATACAAAGTTCTCTTTCTTTACCTGGCTGATTTTCCAGAACCTGAGGGAACCTCAGATACTGACAAGGGATCTGGAGAACATAGAATCTTAATCAAATAATGGATTGGCTCAGGACACTGTCATCAGGTCAGAAATATGACTGAAGCCAGGATTTTAAATCAAATGTCCTGCGAGGGATTCTTTTTTATCACTTAAGTAGTAGATGTCCAGTAACACACAATACTGTTCCTCTAATAAAATTGGCAAATGTTATTGGCGATACGATCCATAAAGAAGAGATATCTAGAAGGAATATAGATGAAAATGGTATTAGCCTTCCTTTATAAGAAAACGATTCTAAAATCGAGATGATAAAAATTTGTTTATAAATGTCCAGGACGAATATGACGGGACCTTAATGTTCATTGTTATTTTCCTTAGAATTTTAAAATAATAAAAATCAAACTGTAAGCTCATTTACATAATCGAAAAATTGCAAAAGTCAAAAGCTTTTCATATGAACGTTAGTTGAAATAACTTATTTTTATGTTTGAATTGCTTAGAAATACTAAACTGTATTTAAAAATATCTGAATTAACTGGTGACCACAAATCATACAATATGGTGAGAAAAATAAGTTTCTGCAAATTTAGTAGGTAAGCATATAAAATGGGTTAAGTTTGGAAAATGACCAGATATTTCTCTTTCAGTTTTATACTCTCGGCTCTATATCAGTTTTAAAAATATATACAGATATTTTCTGATGTCTATTGTCTTATCTAGAAAAACGAAGTCGTTCAACAATTATTTTCATTGCTTTCCATGAAAAAAGTCTTTAGCTAGTCCCCTGGAAGGGCACTAAAGGATCTCATAGCTTTCTAAAGCCATCTTCTACCTTATACTTGTATAAGGCCAATTCTACCACAGCTGCCTACTCTAGTTTCCCAGTGGGTCCTGATCCGTTACTTAAAAATGGTAACCTTTCTTTACATTCAGACACTCCCTTATTTATATCTCTAAACAACTTCACTCTTAACAAAGTCATAATCTTTAGCAATCCTGGATTTAAAGTATGTATGTATACGCAAACATATATAACGTACTTTTTTCACAATAAAATTGCTAGCAGATCTGGATCTTTTATGGATAGTACCTTCATGAAATTTGTTGTCTACACAACAATTGGATCACCTTCATTAAAGCACATTCAGTGTCATTTTTTTTTTTCATCAGGTTGAGGAATTTTAATTTGCTGAGTGTTTTTTTTTAAGCCATAAATAAAATTGTTAAATTGTGCAAATGATTTTTCTGCATCTACTAAAATAATCGTATCATTTTTCTCCTTAATTGGTAACATGGTAAATACATTGATTTATGAATATTGAACCAACTTTGTACTCTCGGGGTATCAGTGTCATTTTTAATGTTTAAGTAATAAAATTAAATTATATCTTATATGAATATATACTTCAATATCTTCTCTTAAGTTTATACAGTCTTCACAAAACAATTTATAGTTTGCCTTTTCTACTTATATCCATCCCTTTGAATTATTGCAATTCATCTTCATTCCTCTTAAAAGTATAATTCTTGAATTTACAATACTCACTTAGAATTCGTTTTCTGCTTCTGTGGTCTTTTTTAGTTCCTCTTTATTACTTGTCATCTGTTTCACCCCTCTCCTAATCCTGAATGGAACTAATAAAAGCATGCCATTTTTAAAGACTAGATAGACCCGGCATAAGCATTTATATTTGAATTATTTACCGCTTGAAATATTTTTCAGGGGAGATGATAGCAGGTATTGCTTCTGCCAGACAGTTAGTGATTTCTGTTTGAAAGATAAGTTTGCACCACGGTGGACACTGCCAGTTTCTTTACGGTGGTATCTGGACAGGTAACTGACAGGGCACCAAACAGTCTACACACTCAGACGTCAGAGAGGAAACGAGAGCATGATTTACTTTGTGGATATGTGAATGTTAGTGCCTTTGTTTACAAATAGATCATTTAGTATGGAAAACTTGGCTGGAGATAAATTGTAATAAAACGGTTTGGAGAAGAAAATTTTTCTAATCCGTGATCACAGGTCATTTACCGAGACTGAAATAAAAGCAACTTTGAAGTATCATCAAGTCTCTCATTTTCCTTTTACTCAAACAGGATTGGCATTGCGCAAGGTTAAATCATGCACCTAACCACATCGTGAATTTTGTTTTACTGTGAATTAAATTGGAAGTGCCTCGTCTTGCAATATGGTTTTCATAAAATCCTAAAGGTTTTCAGTCTTCAGTAGTTCCTTATTAAAATGCAAATACTCTAGGATTAGAAAGCCCTTAACTCAAAAGCAGTTAACACTTTAGGGAGCAGAGGGCACAGTGGCCTCTGACTGGGAGGAAGTCACTGATGCTAAGGATGAAGGAGAGGGGGCTGTGCTGGGGAAGGCCAGTCCCTACGGATTAAATACGTTATATTTCCTCACAGACTACACAACTTTACTTAATAAGCAATTTATTGTGTGTATTTCTCCTTCATAAAGAATCTCACTTATTGTCATTAAATAATTAAATGTATAACAAAGCCTCACTAATTTGTGAAAATTGGGAAATTTTGAATTAAAAATTACGTTTAGATATGAGCATGCACATGGAAGCAAAATAAACTAAGCAAGCAAATGGAATAACGCCCATGGAAACATCCAGTCTTGTTGTTAAATGTCTAAACGCCTTGGTAAAACATTATGTAGAAATACCTAAAATTTAATCTGTTGTATGATTATTGTTTCTCTAGCAATAATTAACACTTTCCTCAAAGTTTGTTAAAACATATCTAGTTTATTTTTTACTTTTTCATTTTATTTTATTAAGTTCTATATAATACACTGCATAGCTTCCTAGCAGGGTAGGTACGCATGAGTTATTGTTTTTCTGTTTCGTTTTTGTTTTTCGGTCAATCGGGAAAACACTTCCTTAGTCATTTAATTATCTCCAAACCCTCTGATACATAGTAATAATTAACTCTAGAGATCCATCTGCGTTTTTCCATGGAACTCCACTAATATGAATAATGGGTAGCCCCTTTTCGTTGCCCCCATTAATGAGCCTGTGGATGTGCAAAATGGCCACTCCAGGATGAGCAGACACATGATCAGGCCGGCTATTCCAGGAAGAATATCTAACCATGTGTGGTAAAGCTACCTAGTCAGATTTTTTAATTACTAAGAATTTAGAAGCATTATTCATCAGAGTTTAAATAATACTATCTTAAAGTTAAAAGGACATAGTGAATATTGATTAGCTCAAAATTGCAATAAGTGAGAAAAAAAGTATAGTATAATGATAGATGAATCAAAAAGGAATTTAAGGTTTACATTAAATGAGTTCATTAAGATAAAGAACTCTTTGAAAAAAACTATTTCAGGAAATTATATTCTGGAAATAAGTTTTTCTCCAACTACCTGTGGACCTTCGTTCTTGCAATTTATAGTCTTGTTTAGAATTGAAAGAAGGTCAGTGATGTATATGCTTGAATTTCAAAATGACCTGTTCTAAAATTTCAAACTGAACTTCTAAGTACTAGATTGCTGCTATATAATACATGACAAAGAAAGATTTGAAACTATAGGGTACACATTTATTTTCTGAAACTAGAGAAGACCACAGGAAAAGTAAAGCCATAAAAGTATTATAAAGTTACAAGGCCCCAGAGTCTGAGAAATCTGATCCTTGAAAGAGAATACATAGTGTTTACAATTGGAATCATCAGACGATTTCCATCTGTAGGAAATGTTCTTTTACTGTTGTCATAGAGCAGCTAAAAACAAAACAGAGCAGAATAAACACAACATGCCGTGGTGGAGAGTCGATGGCACCTTGTTCAGCAAGCACGGCGTGATGTGCCTCACCCTTCCGGCCTCCCTGCAGCTGCGTAAGAGCCATGTGACTGGTTCTGGCTGACTAAGATACTAGTTGTGAATGCTGTTCCTGGGCAAAAGAGATTAAGAGTCGATAGGCAAGCTCCATCTCTTTCTTACTGTACCATGGAAAATTTAGAAGCCAGAAAATTTAGATTTTCCAGATGATGCGCTTTCTGATGAAGGCCTACATCAGACTTTATACATGTGTAAATCTGCTAAGCCACTGAGATTTCGGGATTGTTTATTGTGCTGCTCATGGTAGTTATTCTGACAAATATAGGTACGTATGTTAACGAGTTAACTATTCGTCAACCAGAGATGAGAAATTGTCTCTCTAGAGGAGAGATTCTCACAGGTGACAGTCTAAGGGGCTGGTAAAGAGCATCTTGGAAACATGTACTCCAGAACTGATCAGTACTGTAGAGTTTATAGCAAAGAGTTAATGAAGAAACTTAAGCTGTCTAACCTCTATTAGTGAGGACAGTTTGAAAAGAATCACGGTAGGAATATGATCAGAATATAGAGGCCAGATATTAGATGACAGCATGTTTCCAGCTTTTGAATCTAATCTCCTGCCAGTAAACTCCCAGGAACAAAAGCAGGGATTGGACTAGAGCCCAGTCAATCCTCCAACTACCCCACCCCCAAATTTGCATGCCAATGACGGCCACATACAGTGACCACCCTGGCAACACTCCCAGAGCTTTTTGAAGACTTCAGAATGGATGGACTAAATTGATTAACAAATTACAGTCTTCCCGGGATTTTGATAAAACTTGAGATTTTTTTGTTTCAGATTTGATAAGAAGTACATACAGAGCTAAGTGAATCATGTACTTTTGTAGGAAAAATTAGAGAGATGCTGAAGAAAAAAACCTCAATTTTGATGCTGATATTTTCACTACCACCTCACTAAATTTCATATGTACATGGTTTTTAGGTTTCCAACAAGTAACTTTTTTAGACCCAGGCTGGCTAAGAGAAAGAGATAAGTCAAGTGAAGGACAAGTTAAAAGAGATGTGGCCGAGAGAGAATGCACGGCATACATGTAATCTGAGGGCCAGAAGGAGAAAAGAGAGAGAAGGCAGAGAATGTCCATATTTTGAGAGACACCAATCCTCAGATTCAAATGGCCCGATAAACCCAAAGCGATATTTAGAAAGAAAGAAAGGAAATGGAAGGAAGAAAGGAAGGAAGGAACATAAGGAAGGAAAGAAGGGAGCGGGGAAAGGTCCCACCCTAGACACGTCATGATAACACCAGAAGCAGATGAGAAAAACAGCGATGTAACTAGATGAACATCCCGTATCCTGGAAATCAGGACAGGTCATCTCAGTTACGCCAGCCATAGTACCGGGGTATTTCTGCTCCGTGCCTGGGTCTGGATATGTACAGGTGACTGAGTGATGAAAAGTAGAGGTCAGTGCCATCCAAGGAAAAGTTCAGCACTCTTCACGGCTCCCCTAGAATGAGAGGCACGGCATGGCACGCCAGGTTTCAATCAGGAAGCAGAAGCAAGAGCAAGGGGTGAGCTCGGTCCGGAGCCTTTACTGGGATGTCATTGGGGAAAACGAGGCGAGGCAGGAGGAAAAATTTAGGATTGGCTAGTCTGAGCAATTTCAGTGGGGCTCGGGCTGTAGGGGTGGTCCCTAGTTGCCTGCTACCTGGCCCCAGGGTGATTACAGCAAAGGAACATCGCTTCCTGGCGTGTATGGCCAGATGAAGCAGGTATGCCCTGGATATGCTTAGTTTACCTGCCGGACATGCTCCTGGCTGGGCCTTTTGACATCTCTAAAAATTAGCTAGGCCTGGGAGGAGCAGTCTCTTTACAGTCAGAAACGTTTCAAGATGTCAAAACATCATAATACACAGAAAATGAAAACATGATTAATAAAATGTATTTGCTGAATGTATGAATAAATTACCAAAGCAAGCAACATTTCTAGCAGGTCCACACCTCTGTTTGCGGACACCTGTGCAACCTGCAAACCCTGGAGCATCCCACTGATATGCAAAATACATCCAAACTGAGGAGGGAGGGAGTCCAAATTGGGATTCCCCTTGCCCTCCACCCGTGGCCTTTGTTTTTGCCATGTTGGTGGTGCTGATGGCTCTCTGCCACTTGCTCACCTGGCCCTCTGTTCCTTCCCATGCAAAATAGGGAGGACCAGGCAGGGAGGAGGGGGAGCAGCAGGAAGCGTGAGGTTCAGGCTCCCGCCACGTGACTTTCCATCAGCCCGATCCCACTGTGGAAATGGCTACTACGATGCCCTAAAGATCTCTGCATGTGTATGTCAAATGCAGCTATGTTGTCAGTGCTAATGAAGTAGCTGATAAGGTTTTGATACCTATATTTATTCACATTATCCCAAAAGTAGACACAAGATTTCTGTAACAGAAAAAAGATGAATCATTACATAGAGCAAGAACTGGATCGTTTCTCCTTGCTCCCAACAATTCCAATTCCGGGATGATGTGAGGAGAGCCAGATGGACAGCCTTGCATATATGTGGGTCATATCACAGAAGAGGAACCCCGAAACTCTGAATCCGAGAGTGTATGAGGATATACTTGCCCACTCCACCTCCATTCCCGAGAGAGGGACACAAATCTTTGCTTCCTAATATACACACCTTCTCCTCTCAAAGAGAAGGGAAAAGAACCCTTATTACCCTTTGGGATGTAAATAAATGTCTTCCAAGGGAAGAAAAGAGATGCTTCTCAGAGTTTACAATCCCTGGGACAACATGTCTATGGATCTGGGTCTCATCCCTGATTGAACTAGAAAGAAATGCCTCTGGAGAAGTACGTTTCTCCAGATGGTCTCTCACTGTATGTCCAGTGACACTAAGGCTTTGCTTTGACCCAGGTCCCAGTAAAATGTTCAGAAAGCCTTAACTATGCTGGAACGAACATACTCACTTCCTGACAGTCGCGTCGCATTGGGAAGAACTCTGAGCTTTGCGAATATAACCTGGCAATGTCCTTATGATGCTTTTCCCAGGAAGGCTCCTTCCCACGTTCATAGAAGAAACTGCCGGAACCTAGTTTTATGAGCTAGTTTGTAACCATGGTCCTCAAACTTGTTGCAATGCAATGCTGTAAAGTATTTCAACCACAATGTCATCTGAAATTTATGAACCAGGCAGGCACTGTTCTAGGTGCTGGAGAAGCAGCTGTCAACATAACATACCCCAATCCCAAATAAACCCTGACTCTGTGGAGTTTGCAATATGATATGATGTAACATACATGGGTAATTTATTTCAAACAGTAAAGTATACATTTCCTAAGTGTTAGAATGCTCTTTGTGTTTTTATGTTTTTTGACATAAAAGTATGGCTAGCCCTAAAAGGGCACTATACTCTCTTTATATTCAAACACGTTTTTGGAACAGTAGATAAAGGGTGGCCTAAAGCCTAGTTTGCCAGAAAATATGTATAACCTGAACGATTCGCGTGGAGGCTACCAACGTTTTGAAGGCTGCTGATTTTGCAAGCTCAGACCTGGAGTCAGGGCACTTCTTTGTTCTTTTTAAGTTACTATACTTTTTTAAGCACTATGGATCAGGTGATTTAATAGTTTTTGTCTAATGGTAATGGTTTAACTTATTAAATATCTTTATATATCTTTCTCTTATAATGTGTCCTTCTGAGTTCTAAATTTCTGTTTAACTTTTACGATTTGTGACTTAAAATTGTATGATAAGGTAATATTTTGCTGTTGAATTTTTCTTCTAGCTAGAGAAATGGTTAGGAAAAGTATAGATTTAGGAGAGTATTCCAGGAAGTCTGATATGGATATGTTCTTACTTATTAGAGGAATATTTTTTGTAATTATATATCTATATTAAGCTCAACATTGTTTGAATGTCTTGACATTTTTTTGAAATAAGCAAAACTTCTTTGTCCCACTAAATGAGAACTTAACATGACAGATTAACTTTTATACATTTTAATTTCTTTCAGTGAATGTAATTACAAGATGTCCTCAAAGCTCTTAGATATAAAACATGCTTTCCTTAAACAAGTCAGTCAATAATTTACATTTTATCATATCTAAAAGCAGGTTTTATGGAAACAATAGAATATTTTCTAATGAGTCCACTTATTTGTTTGGTAGACCAAATCAATCTAAAAAGAACGCAATAAGAGTTATGCATTTTAAGCCACCTGAACATAGGCAGATGAATGTTGAGCTCTCTAAAAATAATGTACCTTTTCTTAGTTCTCTCATTGTCAAAAATATGTAGCATTCAACATATAAAAAGCGCAGGCAGTGAGCTATTGTAACGTGAACTAGTGTTGCCCATTGTTATTTTTAAATTATTTTAAATCACATTAATATTTGGAGTGATATAGTCTATTGTCACAATGTAAAGAAGAAATAACCTATCCACAACGACCTATGTGTAAACAGCCACTTCTAGTGGCGCTAAAGGAACTTGCTGTACAGTTAGGATCTCTAATAGTAATTGATGACTTGGAGACGATTGCAGAGAAGTTTGCCTGTCAGGTTTATTTTCTGTGATCAAATTCAAATGTAAAAGATCACATTGTATGCAGAATGTTTTCTTTGTTTTGATACAACCTGACTGGCTATGCATTTATTCCCAAAGACTCATCAAAGGCAGATTTAGTGAACTACTTTTCTTGCTGGCAAAGGAAACAAATCAGAATTAACCACAGGAAGAAATCTGTCCTTTGATTCAATGTCGAGTTACATGCAATTTACTTTGTAGTTATGAATTCAGTTGAAAACCAGTAGGAAAAAAAAAAATAATATAATGCCCAGTATTTAAAAAGATGTTAAAGAGCATTTTAAGCTTTAAACTTTCTGATAAAAAATAAGAAAATGAAATATTTTAGAAAAAGTGGAGCAGTGTGAGGAAAAGGTAAATAGCATCTTTGAAAGCATCACCAAGTCTGTCCTGCATCGTCAGCGGGGCCCGGCATTGAGGCACAAATCCAGGAAATTAAGCTTTCTCTATTTTCTGATGCCTGGAACCAGTGATGGAAAAAAACCCTGTAATATTCCAGTGCAATCATCTTTTGTTGAATAAGACGAGTCACAGATTTGTACCTGAAATCCTCTACACCCAAACATGATCTAGACAGCAGCTAGCATTCCCATCTGCCTGCCACCTGTTTGAACCAGCTTCTAAAAAATCTGAATCATTTTGATAAAAATAAGAGTAGAACTATCTTAAGTATCTCATAGGTAGTAAAAACAGGCACATCTGAATTCACATTCAGGGCATATATTTTGAGACTTTAAGACGTTACCTATTTAGAAAGAAAGAGAAATTATATACTGTAAGAGTTTTACGTACAGTATATAATTAAGAGTACACAAAGAAAAGCTAAAACAAATCCTTCCTTTTCATGTGCAATATATTATTGTGTTCCGCCTATATAATGTCCCTGTATAATGTGATAAGAATCAGAGGAATGGAGTGTAAATTAAAAGTCTCCATTTTTAAATTGTAAAGTCACAGAAGAAATAAACTGGGTTAATTTATTTTTATTTTAATTTGCCAAGTAATATGTGTATTATGCACAAACATACAGTCATGCATGGCTAAGGATTCAGTCATCGATCTAGCTATATAGCTAATATTTCCAAGTCTTCATCAAGTGATTTTAGGAACACAGACCGTCAGTTCGATAGCATTCTTTTTCTTTTCTATTTTTTTTTTTTTTTTTATGAGGCTCATACTAATTCCAGGTCACTTAAGACATTGCTAAAGATAACATATGATGCTTCTAATTCACGGCCTGTCCTGTGGTTACTAAATAATAAAGCTTCTCTGGCCACTGGTATTAAACGAAGGAGATGAATCCTCTGAAGGCATGGCCCTGACCCAATAATACCCACCCACGGTGAGGTAGAGCGCTAGGCCAACGCACGGCTGTGGAAGGTACATCTGTCTATGGCGCTGCATAAAGAAGGCGCATGCTTTCCTACTAAGAAGAAAGAAGCAGCACGGTTGAACGGCCAATGTCAAAGTTCCAAAGCAACATTCCAAGGTCACTGCCTTTCTCTCACTGCTAAGCGCTGCTCTATCATGGCTGAGGCCTGGCTCTCTTACATTTCCAATCTTAGCAACCACAACGGCAGCTGAAGAATTGAAAAAGAAATAAAGATCATTGCTTGAGGAAATGATCTGTCTTAAGCCAAGGAAGTAGCAACCAGATTTATAACAAAACAGTAACAGCTACCTACAACTTGGCTGGGTTTAATACCATGCCCAAATACAGTGGCAAGCAGTTTATAGGCAGATATAAACAATTCCTTAGGCTTACAATGTGCGATACACATTACTTTATTTCAGTGACTCGTGGTGTGATTTTTGACATTCTAATAGCTCAGAATTTGGGATGTATCTTAAATTGTATGGAATCTCATAGTTTAATAGATTTTCTTAGTAGTGAAACACAGGTTGTAATTTTATATTTAATGAAAATATTTTCCCATTTTTAAGACTGAGGAAACTGAGACACAGTGGCTTACCCACGATCTCACAGACAAGATTCAAATTCAGAACTGAATGACTATAAATCTCATCTTTAAACCGACACATTATTTTATAGGACTCTTGATTCTCTTGAAAGCAGGACCACAGAACAGAATTTCATCTCATTAAATAAATGATGTGTCAAAACAAGAGAGGGTAGAAGCACGGGAAGGAGTCAGCATGTTGCTGGTTTGGAAGATGGGGAAGTCTGAGGCATCTTTTAGGCATGGAGGGCTGTCCTCAGCTGACAACCAGCAGGACATGGGGACTTCAGCCATCAAGCCTCAAGGGACTAAACAATAAAATAATAGAGGATGTTGAATGTGAACACCCTGAATGACTTGCTAGCAGATTCTTGCCCAGAACTTCCAGATAAGAATGCAAGCTGGCTAAAGATACCTGGAGCGTGGGACTCAAGGATAAGACCCAGAGGAAGTGGGTTCGAGCAGACTTCTGAGCTACAGGAACAGTGAGCCGGTGAATAGCATTGCTAATTAATCCTCTACATTTGTGGTGATTTATTAACTAGCACTAGAGAAAGAGCACGGATTTTGGTGAGAGAGCGAGGAGCACACACAGGGGACATGGCAGGAGATGTGTAGAGCGTCAGAGGAAATCCGTGACACGGCACCCTTCTGCTGCAACGTTCTTAATTGTGCAGAGATCTCACTGAAACATGCGATCGCACATTTTCTTAGATCGTCACATTTTCTTCTCCCTTCTTCTGGGAGAAATGATGCAAAAAAAGACCTCAATATATTACTATGGGGAGGAGGCATGAGAACTAAGTGTTAAATAAAGCTACATTCGGAGCTCGCCATGTGCTGCTGCCGGACCTCGAGACACCTTTAGAACGAAGAAAGATTTCTGCTGGTTTACCAACAAACCGGCTACGCGTATCATGAAGGACAAACAGAGTCACTAAGTCATGGCCTACGGTCATAGTCATTCCCTACTGGGAACCTATAGATCAAAGGCTGGGGATGGTCAGCAGACTTTCTCACTGCATACACTGTATCCCCACCCCATCAAAGGAACTAGGTAGACGAAGTCTTTAAACTGTAATTCATAGAAACTGAGATGATATATAAACTAAATTCTCCAGACACTCGGGGTCTTTGGTTTTGACTTTGTCCTGGTGTTCGTCTGTCTGATTTTCAGCCTGTCTTTTTTCTCCTAGTCTTTTCTCTGTCCCTCTGTCCCTCTCGGCTCTCTCATTCTTTGCCTCTGAGAGGAGACCACATTCTATCTATGGAGTGTTATTGCTTCTCTAATAAACTTTCCTTTTGACTCTGACTCTGGCATGTGCTTGAATTCTTTCCTGCACTCAGGGCTCGAATCTCTGCTCAGGGGGATTTGTCCTGTCCTGTACCAATATTACAACAAAAAGTTACAAATTCCTACTTGGAATGCAGAAGATGACCTTCCATTCTATAAGACATCATTGGAGAATAAGAATCCATTTTTATCATATTGCATACTCCTATCCTACTATCTAACGCACCACCTCTATCCTGCTAACCCCGTCTTTGGTCCTCTTTTCCTTTTAATAGTCACCAACTGGAAGCTCTTTTTTGAAGATTATTTTGAGGCCCTGGAGTAACTTTACCCACATACTACAGAACCAGAACTATCAAGTGGCCATGTCCGTCTGCTCAGACAATCAATTTTAGCTTCCCGACTCAGTGTGGGAAACTGAATTACACTCACACTTGAGAGTTTGGAAGTATTTCTTAATGTTCCATCTGCACGTGGTTATTTGTCTTGAGTCGGCTTCTGGGAAACTTGAGTTGTATACATACCAGTCATGGCCCTAGAAAGCAGATTGTAAAGAGATTTTGAAGTGAGCCCCAGGCTAGATGGCGACAGGGACAAGGCTGGTGAGATTTTTACCTGTGGTGAAGTCAGATAGGATAGAAACAGATGCACTGATTCATGTATCTCTAGCATTTGAGATTACATGGAGGCGGGTATTAGTAGTTATAAAAACTGAGAGATTGTCATTTGCTAAATTCTCCTTGTGCATGAAGTAAGAAAATGGCAACTTCAGGTTATCCAATTAGCCATTGAAAGCGTGGCACGAAAGCCCGAACACCTTCGTGGGAAGAGATCCTCATCTCATGCAGCCTAAGGGCAGATTATTCTGTAGACCGAGCCAAGGGCTAATTATAAGGTAGAAAAATTTCAGAGAGGACTAACTTCGTGGCCCGCGTGTTCCGACACTTGAGATGGAGTCATCTGGAATGGTGCACTTGAGCGGAACTGGTAAGTTCCACTCAATATTCTAGGCCTACAGAGTCGTAGAAAAATTTCAGAGAGGACTAACTTCGTGGCCCGTGTGTCCCGACACTTGAGATGGAGTCATCTGGAATGGTGCGCTTGAGCGGAACTGGTAATATTCTAGGCCTACAGAGTCCGCCTGCTTCCTTCTCGCAGAGGGTAGCAGTGCTTTGCTCAACAAATCTCAGCATGGCTCAAGTGAAGGCACGTTGCTTTTGCTATAACACCAAAGGGAACAGTCACCAAAGGAGCTGCAAGGACAACATTATTACATTATTACCCGTAGTAACTGTGGAATCATGGCTGGGATAGATGTTGAGGGACCTCGTCTAGTAGAAGCAGACTGTGAAGCTGAAGAATAGGGAAGTTTTGGTACGGGAACACTTTCCCATGACTCAGATTTTAACACTCAGGAAAAGGCATCCAATGACGTCCTAATACGCACCTAGAATGGCTCCGTGCATCTCAGGGAAAATGATGCCTTATGTTAAATAAAATGGAGATGTCAGATTTTTCTTGGTAGAATATTGAGAAGAAATTCTCAAGTCACGGTGAAGTGAGCTCGATAGAGTGAGTGTTATGGGAGACGCCCCATCACCACCACGCCCTGCTCTGATGATCCTCGAGAGAGCCAGACGACACTGTTTTCAACGGTGATAAGAAAAGCATCATAGAGAAACCCAGGAGTAGCTCCTATTTTTCAGTGTCGTGCTGACAGTGAGACATACAACTGGGCTCCTTGGTCTCAGAAAAGATGATAGGATGCCAGAAATGCAGAAACCAGGCGATGGTATTAAAGTCAAAGGTAAAACAGATTTAATTACTATAATCTGCAACCAGTCCAAAGTGGCTAATGGATGAGAGTTTCCCTAAGGATGTTAAGGAACGGTCTGTTCCCAGTGCCTTGGCCATGTCGCTGTCTGTGGGCACTCAGACTGCCTGATTTATCACCAACAGATCTTGCATGACTTCGCTTGAATAAAAGGGACCGATTTGAGACAAGAGAGGAGCGACAACAGGCACGTTACCGTGGGATTCACCGGTACCGCCATATACGGCGTCCCCAAAAGATGCCTCCTCTTACAGTGTTGAACGGGCTCCTAAAGTCACAGCTAAGGCACCCGCTTGTGTGGGAATGGGATTTTCCCCCTTCAACAGATGCATATACCCTGATCCAGCCACCATAGGGCCTATGTCAGTGACCGATGGACTACATGGGTCCGGGCATCAAGGATTGCAGGAGGAGTAGCCCACCAATCATCGTTCCCAGTGACTCGCATGAGGAAGTCATGCTTCTGACTTTCACACCTATGGTCCTTTAGGTCTAGAGATCTTGGTTCTTAGAGGGAGAATGTTTCCACCGAAAGATGCTACAAAAGTCCTAGTAAGCCAAAAGCTACAGCTACCACCTCATCATCTCATGCCCCAAACTCGTAGACATCAACAGGGCAAGAGCAGGTGCCGGGCTGGCAGATGTAACTGACATTGATCCCGGTGAGGAGACATGTTGGATGCTACTTAATGTGGAAAGTGAGAAATATCTTTGTAATTCAGAAATCTTTATCCTTCTGGCATGCCCAGTTTTAGCAATGAATGAGTGATCGCTCTGAAGGTCCAGACCATGCCACCAGACAAGTCCTCTAGACCAGGGAAAGGGTGACCCAGACCAGGCCGTAGGGAAAAGGGATGCTGGACATAAGTTATGCTAAGGCTATCTGTGGGTCTCCTTCCACTAATTCTTTCTTTGTATGCTTCACCCAAAAAACCACCATCTTGATGACTCCATGTCAACTAATCTGAAAACTAACCAATTCAGAGCAACGGAAGGAGATGCTGTAGCAGACGATGGTACCTGGTCGGCCCAGACTCCTGCAGATAACATTTTGATGTCTGTGCCTGATCCCTTTGCCCCTTTAAATGCCCTCTCTGCATCTCATGTGTGATTTCACTTACAACAGCCAGCGTCTGAGCACCCACTCTGCCAGTACTAGGAGACAGCTGGACAGACCTGGAGCCATCCCCCAGGTCAATGCTTAGCCAGAATAGAAAGCAGAAAGCCCAGCTCCCTTTCAGGACAGGACGAACTTGGCTTAAACCTTACAATGCGTGGTTTCCCTTGAGTTCTGCGGCTCTTTGCCTGTGGGAGATTGTCGCAACAATGATATGCAGTGATTTGTTCTCCCTTCAGCCATGCCCTGGGATAATCCCTACATACTTTAACTCTGGCTTGGCTATGTAACAAGCTCTGACCAAGAGGTCATTATCAAACATGATGCAGGCAAAAGCATAAAAAATATGCTTGTGCTTTGTGGCTTGTGCTCTCTTGTTCCCCACGAGGACCTTCCCAACACTGCCGCGTGAATAAAGCAGGACTAGTCTGATGGAGACACACGGCCAGAGCACCACACCAAAGAACCAGGACCAACTGTCAGATCTGTGAGTAAGGCCATCCCAAGAAAACCACTACTCACCTGAGACCAAATTCCTAAACCCCCAAATCATGGGCATTACATGATTTTGTTTTAAAATAGCAGATTTCAGTATGGTTTGTTTTATAGCAAATGTTAACTGATATACTACTTTTGTTTCAACTAGCCTGTCCTGTGGCCTGTCTTCATAGTTTCTCCTAGAAAGTACTTCCTGCATAAATCGCTTGCACAGAAATCTTTGACTCGGGATGTATTTCTGGGAAATATCGCTAAAAACAATAATAGTTTGTTACTTTCTAGACTTCATGAAGAGCAGATAGTATTAAACTTATACATCCTCATTATAAAAGTGGGCACATATTCCAGGCATTCTGCATTTGAACAGGAAAGTTCTTTATAACAAAGCATGGCGGGGGGATGAGCTAGATTCCAGACTTAGATTTTTCTTCTGTCTGCTGTGATTATCCACCCTCCATTTACCAGCTTTATCTATGAGTAGAGTACAAAGTAGGGGATTAGATCCTGTATAGAGACTTGCCAATAAATTAATAATCCTAGAAAACACATGCTCATTATAGGACTGATGGTCTTTCTATTGTATTCGCAAGTGCTATATTCTACACGGAAAAAGCTATCAAGAAAACAGGTGGTGAGCTATCTGCTGTCACTTACATGACACACAATAGCCAAGTGTATGTTCCTGCCATTTGCTGCTTGACAGAAGCATTCTCAGAGCGCAAGGAGAGGGGAAAGGTCGCCTGCTGAGGAGATATCATCATTGCGGTCCATAGGGTTTTCAGTCATTTTACTGAGTTAGACGCCACTAGGAAATCTCCTGCATTATGACAGGAGCCCATCAACAAATTTTGAAAAATATACACTGTATCGGGGTTTTTAATGTAACCTCATTTTGGGAATGGGGGAAAAAAAGTATTATAAAGCTTTTTACAATGAAGAACTATATGAAGAGGTAGTTATATTTAAAATCTGATTCATCTGCGTTATGCTTTAATGTACTTTTTTCGGAAAGAAATAAACTATTCTTTTTTTTCAAATTTATGTTTAAGTTTAATTGCTTTTTTAATAAAATATAGAAAATAACATTGGTCTTTACACACTATTGTTTTTTTATGATAATTATACACTGTAACTTTCATACAGTGCTTATATATCACTATTTAAATATATACATTCTAACCATGCTGTGGACTATTTCTGGGAGATGATATATGTTTAATTTTATGGTCAATAATTAAGCTTCAGATAAAATTATAAAATGAAAAATTTACTAAATCGTTGGCAAGATGACTATTTCTAACAGTTAATAATAAGAGAGTAAAAGACTGTGACAAATGGGAAGATTATATTTGAATTATTAAAATTAGCAGTGCAAAGAAAAAGGAAGGCTACAAGTATATATAATAGAACATTAATTTAAGCTTTATCAACCTTTTTGTGGAACAAATACTATGATTCAGAATATTAAGTAAAAGTAGACTACGTGATAATAAAATGGCTTTCTTATATTTCGAATATATAAATCATATAAAAAATTTATGCTAAAAAGATATTATGTCATCTCTAATAGGTTTTCATGCTCAAAGCCTTTTGAGTGACTAAAAATTCTGACATTTCCATTTTAAATACTGTTACTTACTAATGAAAGATCATGTTTAAAATAAATACTACGATATAGAACTATTGCAAGGATTAGTCCTCAGTTTTTACTCATCTTAATGATACTCCAAACATATTAGTTATGTATACATTTGTCACTACTCGCCATGTTTATTGAATGGCATTTATGAATGTGTGGCTTATAAATAATAATGAGTATTCACTTTTTAATGGAGTTCAATCTCATGCTCTTGCATTTCTTGTTTGGCAGAGATGAAATTTTTTCAGTGGTATCCCACAAACCTAAACATAGAAGCACATAGATAGGGGAAGGACATACCGGCCACAACAGAGTAAGCCGAAGACACGGCCTCCTGTTTGGAATCAAGCTGTTGCCACTGTTTAATCATACAAACCAAAAAATTAAAAAAATAGATACTGTATAACATCACGATATAGAGAATTCAGCAATAGAGTGAATTGACCTTCAATTAGGGTTCCTGCCCAAGCCACATGCACAAATCGGTGTGATTGTAATTTTCAGGTGTCAATATAGCGAGGCTGTGATCCTCAGTTTTATTTAGCCAAACACTAATCTAGGTGTTGCTATGAAGATTTCCTGTAGATGTGGTGAAAATCTACAATTAGTTGGATTTAAGTAAGATTATAGTTAATAATATGCTTTGGACTCATCCAATCAGCTGAAGGCCTTAAGGACAAAACCAAGGTTTCCACAAGGAAGAAGAAATTCTGTTTTAAGACAGTGATATGAGGTTCTGCCCAGCAGTTTCCAGCTTGCTGACCTGACCTACAGATTTCCAAGTAGCAGCCAGCTCCCACCATGCAGCAATCCAATTCCTTGAAATCAAACTCTCTCTTTTACATGTGTGTGTATATACATCCATATATGTATGCATATATGAATACGTTTATTAATATATGTAAATAATATATTTGCATATGTATGTATAATATATACACACACATATATATAGCCTTATATATGTATGTGTCTGTACACACGCACATACACATATATATAATTCCTGTTTTTCTAGATACTCTGACTGATACAGGTACATTGGAGTTTTAACGTCTTTTAGATTTGAGAGTTCTGGAAATAGTAGGGAGATTTTTGGTGCCAATGAAAACTATTGTGTCGGAAATTCCAGACATGATTCTGTCTCTCATGAACCCTGTTTGCCCCTAGCCCTATAGAGTGAGACAATGACAACAAAACAGGTATCCTCCGTCTGGGAGATTCTTGGAATTTTTGAAATTTCTGGCCAGTCACAGGACCCATAATCATCCACGCCAATATGTAACTTGAAGTAACTACTTCTTCCAGGAGGACCACACTGGAGTGGCCCTCAGAACTCCCAGCAATAGAGTTTTGAAATCTTCCTCTGAACCTAGCACTAATACAAACTCATATTTCACATGATTGATTTTTTTAATATCAGTTATCACAGTATGGTGGGCTTGTAGTGCATAAAATTAGTATGCTAAAAATAGAGCAAATGTTAAACTTAGATAAAGAGATTTGGAAGAGTGTTTGAACTAAAAAAAAAAAACAGTTACGGAGGCAGGTAAATAGTATGGTGATCTGATTAGCTTTGCAAGCAGTAATTGGGCATGTTTACTAATTTTCGGGATGACTGTGTGTTGACAGAGAATTGTCTATAAATCTTTTATGATTTGCATTGTCATGGTCCAAGACTCCCAATCAAGGGAAATGTTTAAATAGCCAAGGCCTTGGAAGCTAGACTTGTAAAGATGTCTACCCAGAGACACTTCCTTCCATTCCAGTAGCATAAAGAAGAATAAAAGCTTTCTTCTCTCCTCCCTGGAGAGGATTTGTTTACATTATATGCCAGCAGCACTTATATAAGCTCTTAGTTTCATAATGTGTAGGTTGCTCTCTTGTAATGTGAATTAATTGCACGTGCAGGTGAAATATGACCCTTACGCATGTCAACTTGTGCGGATTTGAAACATGAGAGACAAACACAAGATGCTACTCTGAGTGTTAGGCTGTTTCTCTGGTCCAGGAGCTCCATGCTGATGATCTGTCTCTCTCTCTCTCTCTCTCTCTCTCTCTCTCTCTCTCTCTCTCTCTCTCTCCCTCCCTACCCCCTCTCTATATATATACGCACACACATATATATATATAACTTATTAACTGATATTGAGATTTTTAAATAAGATGTTGCAAAACATGGTTAGGATGGTGTTCCCATGGGCATTTATAATACTGACTGCAAAAGTGAGGGTAGGACATTAAAAAAAATTTTGCATCTATTAAATATGAAAACTTAGTTAACACTACAGATCATAAAGTTTTAAATAAGATATTCTCTTTTCCATTTAATCATTTTCATTTCAGAAAGATAAAATTATGGAAATTAATAACTGCAGTATAGTAGAGAATATGTTAAATGCCATTAATAAGCATATATGAGTGCCATGATATAGTGATCTATGCTTCAAATCTGTCTGACTTTTTCTATTTCATATCTCCTGCCTCCAGCCAGAGAACTTTTTTTTTTTTTTTTTGCTTTTAAGGGCTTGTATGATTAGATTATAGGATAATTCAGAATAATCTCCATGTTTTAAGGTCTGTGACTTCAATTATATCTGCAAAGTCCCTTTTAGCATGTAACATAATGTATTCACAGGTTACAAGGATTAGAGCATGGGCATCTTTGGGCGATGGTTGTACCTGTCACAACCCATATGCCGTGTGTAAGCTTTTAAATATCTCAGTCTTAATTTCCTCATTTGTAAAATGGGCCTACCAATACCTAACACAGAAGGATCTTTTGAAACTTAATCAGATAATTG
This sequence comes from Pteropus alecto, assembly GCF_000325575.1. Lineage (NCBI taxonomy): Eukaryota > Metazoa > Chordata > Mammalia > Chiroptera > Pteropodidae > Pteropus > Pteropus alecto. The sequence continues at coordinate 8,934,899 of NW_006440645.1, read as the reverse complement.
TAAAGATTAGCTTCCCTCTGCTCCCTACTCCCTTTTTCCCAGGAGCGACCTAGGTTTTAATATAACTCCCATATGTATTACAGTCACTAATAAAAGCATTTCTCATAGAACTCAATTCAGACAGTCTCTTCCCATTGCTCACTGTTTTTAGTCATTTTTATCCTAAAGAAATGTGTGGTTAACATGTGTAGCAGAGCAAAAATATCAGGTGACTTAGCTAAGCCTTCGGCAAGTGATGACTCAAAGTCAATCCAATATTGAATTCTATGGCAGATGACTAAACTATTGACACTTTGTTTTGCTGATTAAAGAGGGATTTGCAGTTCTATAAATGAAGTCATTGATAAAAAGGACATTTGTCTGTTGCAACACTGCCCTGAATCTAGATTGATCCTCAGAATGCGCCTGATGAAGCTTGAACACCAGACTCTCTCTGCATTGTCAGGAAACATGCTTTTGTAATATGTATCATAAAATTCTTACATGCGAAAAATAAATATAAAGATTGAAAAAGTGTCTAGTAGAAAAGAAATGGTATCGACTCAAATGAAAAGAGAAAAACATAACAAAACATTTTACCTTGAGTATGCACGTACCTTTAGATTTTGCCATCCATCTCAAAAATTATCTATGAAGGTAAGTATAAATTATTTTTCTAAATTTATACATTCTCAGGAAGGTTACAAGATTTAACTGTATTTACACAGCTAGAGAGTCAAAGAAACAGCATCTACATTCAGGCTTTTTTCCTTTTAAAAAATCTGTTTCGTTTACTTAACCATTATGAATTGTAGGTGGAGAAAATAGTTTCATTATGTAACAGTAGAAGTTTTTCTGAAATTTTTATTTCCACACCATTTTATGATGTTTAAAAGAAAGCAAAAAGGTTGCATGAAAGTAGAAGGATTAGTAAATTTGCAATGTTAAATCAGACTACACTTCTTAACTACAGAGCGAAGAATAAAGACTAGATAACATAATTTTGAATGAGAAAACTAAAAAGTATAAAAACTCTGATTGGAAAAATAACAAATCAGCATGGTCCTATCTCTTAATATTGAGAAAGCAAGGTTTTATTTTAATATTTTTAAAAATCCACTAAAAAAAAAAGTGACTAGAAATTTCTACTGCAGAAACCTGAGGGTTAAAAGTCCAGAGATCAAAAAGTAAATATGTTATCTAATGGTAGCTAATAATTGTCAAGAGGAAATAGTGGCAGAGTCAAATTCTTTTCATGTTCCAGTTCTTTAAATGTTGTTGAAAACTAAAATTTTATTTTCTGATACCATTGCACAGATAATTAAAATTACTGGTTATAATATTATCTAACAGAATTTATTAAAATACAATGCAGAGTGAAAATTTTTTTCTTATATTTGGCAATCAGGGCCAGAAGGGCCATTTACTTAGGCATTAGATACAAGAGTATCATTACTGGATGGTAGTTAAATTGATTTTAAACCCAGTGCTCTCTTTAACCTAATATTAGCAGCTGTAGGCAAAATTCTCTATTGAATTATAAGGTAATATTAAGAAATACCTATTAAGTTAAATACAATAAACTAGCGTCTCCAGCCAAGTGTTCACATGGGACAGTTAGTGATAATGACATAAAGTATTGTTACTCTTTTGTTAAGTGAATGAAGAAATATAGAACCTTCACAGTGCATGGAATGGACATGAAGGGCCACTGTGCAGATTCAAAAATGCACATATTCAATGAGAAATTACCTCATTATATGGAGAATGAAAAATGTTTTCTACAAGTTAGAAAACTTCAGTACTACGGAAAGACAATGGCGAAAACAGATAATAATAATTTATCATGTAAAACTATGTACAATTATATTTGTGGTGATCTCAGCTAAAATCAGGTGATGAATGAGGCTTAACAATCAGATGCCCCAAAATGCTTAAAAAATATCACTGTCTTATGCGAGTTTAACTATGAGATATGAAAGACTGTGCAATTTCTGTTATTAAAAAAAAGTATTACTACCACAGCAATAAGGAAACCTAATTTTATGAACAATTAGAAGAGCAGAGTTTTCTTTTATTACAATCTGGAAGTTTTTTAAAATTATAACATGTATTTCACGACCATCTTCCTTTTCCTTTCATTTTTTATATATGTTCCCCAAAAAGCCATTACTAAAGCTTTGATGTCCCAATAATCCTAGCAGCTTAGAATTGAGGAGAAAGAATATTGATTTAGCTAAAGATAGACAGTAAGATGGAGGCTCACTCACCAACTGAAATGCCTTAAAAAGGACGCTATTAGCGTATGCACTGAATACTCTTCATAGACTGAAACACCACGAAACAGAGCCAGAATCTGACTCATCTAACATTGTTATTTCTCAGTACAAATTAATAACCTGAATTCCAGTTCACATATCCCTGCTTCTTCTCCATTTTCTCAAAGCGAATCCATCAACTGGATTCTACTTAAATCTGAGATCCTGATCAGATTGAGCTTCTTTCTAGGACCGCAGCAAATTCCCCCACCCATGACCCGCTCCTACAGACATTCTGAACACGATGGATTTTTCGTATTCAAATTTCTACCTTTTTTTTTCTTTACTTAAAAAGGTGACGAATTTCAAGTAAGCAACAAATATTCACTGAGGCTCCACATGCACAAGGCAGATACTTACCCTAAAGGGAGGATAAATTGAAATAAAAGCTATAGGCACTGGCAAACGAACAAAAGCAGACTTGTAATTAAGTAGAAGAAGTATACAAATTCGAGGAGAACACTAAATCATAGGGTTAACCTACAAGCACAAGAAATGTAATTAAACAGGCAAATAAAGATTAAATTATGTGATTTTTTTTTAGGTCGTGGGCATTACTTTAAAAGGCTACAGGGAGCAACAAAGGAATTGAGGAGGACAAAGGAAAGCAGAGGATGGGGACAGGCATTCTGGGCGAGGAAAACAGTATGAGCAAAGGGACAGTCTTTTAATGTCTCTATTATTCTGGATCATTAGTAGAATGACTTGATCTTCTCATTTCCAAGGGAAAGACAAGCACGTGCTGCCCACAGAAACTTTAAACAATACACGTAGATTTGATATATTTACTGGTATTATATCTTCACGACTCTCTACTGTAGTCATGGGCAGACCTGCTGACGACCTCACGGCCCAATAAGGAAGAGAATGCAGGAACGAGCTGCTGAGGCTCGGCAGGAACGGCCTTATGGGTCAGGTCACCACTGTCCAATGGAGCCTCTTGTGATGCCGGTCCTATGGTACTGTGCAAATGGTTCACTAACCAGATATGAAGACTGAGTGCTTAAAATGCAGATGTGAAAAGGAGGGAATTGAATCTTTAATTGTGTTTAATTTTTTTAAATCTATTTGAATCGAATTAGCTACCCACGGCTTTTGGCCGCAGGGTACCACGATGCAGGGCTGTGCTAGAAAACAAAGGTTCAGTGCCAGCTTCCTCCCTCCCCCTGCCTTCTCCGGCCGGAATGCGTCCCGGGTGGTTTTTTTTTTCGGCCGACCACCAAACTTCAGTGTGCTGCCATAAAGGGGTTTAGAGAAGCTGTAATCAGCTCATGCCGGTAATTTTCTTGGCTACCTCTACTCTGCTTCTTGGTCTGTGAGTAAGGTAACTAGAAAGCGACCATAAGCAGGGGTGGAATCTTCAATCCGCTCAGTTTTAGAATCGACACCATTATTTTTAGTTTGATTTACTCTCATAAGCAAAACAATAAAATAATGGATTGATTTCTATTGGGGAATCTGTCTTTAAATCCAATTTATCTGAATGTATGTAAATGTTTACCTTTTCTAAATAGATACAGATTTTTTCAGCTGTGTTTACTGGTGAGAGCCAAGTTATAAGTTCAGGAAAATCAAAGTCGATAATAGAAACGTCAGCCATGTTTTAACTTTAGACATCTTGCTGTAAAGTTCATATGCATTGCCTTACGCTCTTTTTCAAAAGGCATTTTGTTCTACATGGATCTCTCTTATAGATGTATGCACGATGCACCTCAGTGCATTATCTCCTTCTAAGAATGACTCGTAGTGATGCTACCTGTCACTTCTCCCCAGCAGTGAGATACTACTTTGGGTTACGATGCCATTCTATATGGGATTTGACAAACTTCAAATAATTTAATGAAGCAGTAATCCCATTCTGGGAGTGTAGGACACATGAGGAGAAAAAAACAGTCTTGCATTACTGTTATATACAATGTATATGAGCAAGCATTACTAATACAAGTCATTTTAAATATGCATGACTTTATTTTGGTACTGTTATTTATATTCTAAAACTTATTCTCCAGTGTGCATTTCTCCTCACCTTTGAAAAAATTATAAAATAACTGATTTGCCCTCAAGGAAAATAAGAGGTGTGCTACAGACATAGACAACTCTGCCTTGGCGTACGGCTTCGGAGTTCCTGAGAGTACTATTTTTCCTGATACTACGAAATCAAACTTTTGTACTTCAGTCTTTTGTTACTTCCTGATTTTTCTCTCTCTCAGTTTCTTTACACCCAGTGTGTTAATGGCCATGATGGGACTTATGGAAGATCACCCTTGAGAACTTAACGGTGAGAATGCAAACCCTACAGAGCGCGGAGCTACTGCAGGAAGAGAAGATATATATATTTTTAACCTAACCTGCCTAGCCTACCGTCATCCTATTGAATTGCCTGTAATATAATTGGTATAAAGAAAAAGAAAGCCAAAGGAGTACGAGGAGAGATATTGTTAATGAAGAGCAATAAAGAGAAATACATTATAATAGAAATATTCCTTTCATAATCTTTACTTTCACAATTTCTTTGTTGCTCTATTGTTAAAAAAAAATGCCTACAGAAACTCCAAATGAAAGTCATACTTTTCTACTTTCAAGATAATGGAACTAAATGTTTAGCTTTTTGAACTTTATATCAAGAGAATTCCTAAAATCCAGGGCCCAGTAACATTATTTAAAATCGAAAAAAAAAAAAGTAGCCTAAATTGATTGAAAGATAGAATAAATGTCCTCATATTATCAAAGGAATTTTTTATTTCAGCAAGTAAGTCATCAAACTCGAGTCTGAAACCCCTTAGCAACTGCACTACAAACAGCATAATTTATTCTTGTTAAGTTCTTTATTTACTCTCATGAGAGGTTAACTAGCATTAGTTAATTTTTTTCCCCAGAATCTATATACTTTCATATTGACTTCGGTTGAATTGATAGAACATCAGATATTCTGCTCTGCTATTATCCACTGTGAGTTTCAATAACACCGAATAACAATATAGTTATTTTTAAATATAATTTGATTTGAATCAAGAAACTAGGATTGCAACTGACTTAACTGCTAAATAACAGACCACATAGTAAAATTGCTTCTTGATTCTGGGTCTCAAATTAACTCTCTAAAATGTCATCTCCTCAGAGAAGTGCTTTGTTCACACCCTAAGATAGCAACCATTATTTTCTCTTTCAATTTCTTGTTCATTTCCTTTATAACCCCCATTATATACTCATAATTATCTTATTAACAGTCTGTCTGATGGCTTTTATCGGTCTCCTCCATATTTCAGTTCAAGAAATGTAAGGACCTCTCTTGTTAATTTTGAATCTTCAGTTCTTAGCCCAACCTCTGACAGAGATTAGATACTAGATAACAATGTATGAAAGCTATTATTACATACATGTTAAGCATTAATGATTGATTATTATATATAAATCATTTATTATAGATATGCCAATAAGGCTGTTGGACATTAAGTCTAAGATCCCTTTTGGTTAAAACTTATATGATTATAAAAGCAGTACCTAAAAATTCTTAAGCCCTAATCTAAATAGTAACTAATAGGTCAATTTTTGCATATTTTTTCTTAAAATCATCTTCTATGTGTATGTGTGTGTGTGTGTGTGTGTGTGTGTGTGTGTGTGTATAAAAATACATATATATATATATATATGTATTTTAATACTGACTCTTTGGTATGAAAGATAAATAAGAGGAGGTTTAAGTAAATCTATCTCACTTATTATTTTCTCCAAGAAGCTCATGAAGCTGTAAACGGAACACTGTCATTTGTCTATTGATTATTTATTCTAATGATACGGAAAATACGTAGGAGGAAATAAGCTGCTTGTTAGCAGTCAGCTTTATACGCAAGCTTATTAGTACAACTATACATAACTTTTTTTCAAAATCTTGTCATAAGATAATATTTAGCCTGAAATAATACATGTATGCTCACTTCATAAACTTGAAAATACTGAAAACACAATGAATAAATGAAAATGCTCCAAGTTCTACCTGTTGGGATACCACTAAGAGCATTTTTGGTGCATCTCCTTGCAGTCTTTTTTTAGAACTATAAGTAAATATGCCAACATGAGATGATTTTCGACATAGAAAAATAGTTTTCTGTTTCAAACTAATATTTTACAAATTATTTTTCTAAATAAAGTTGTATAACTTGCATTTTTAATTAATGTAGAATTTTAATATGTTGTTAAATTATTTATAATCATTTTAAATAAACATTTTGATTGATCACATGGTTATACCATGGCACATTTAACAAACTCTTTATTGTACCCATTTGTAGTTTTTCATTTTTTGTTATATGTACTGTTGGAGACCCTTTCTTTGTTAGTAAGTTTTCAACTGAGTTGCCGATGACTATTGTAGTTCATTTTGGAAGTGTGTTACTGCTTCAAATAAAGAAGAATGAACCTTTTTAAGGTTCTTGATATATATACCTAAAATTTCCAGAAATGTGGCACTGATTCATTCTCTCAGTACAAATCTGAGGTTGCCTATAGAGTAAGTTAAAATAGCATATCTGTATTAATCTGAAAGATTAATAGTAAAATGTAGTATCCTAGTTTAATTTAAATTATCAGTGCAATTAAATTTGTTGTATGTTTACTGGCTATTCCTCTTAATATATATTTTAAAATTTACTTCCTATTAACTTCAATTTCCTTTTTATGGTCAAGTGCTTTGTTCTCCATTTTATATGATCCTAATATAAGTATTATTTGTATGTCATATTGTTGAAATTTTTTTTAACCGTGTAGGAAAAGTAAAAATTTAGAGGTTTTAATTTGTGTTTTATGCTTATACTGATTCACAATCTTTTATGTGATAAACCACAGTTCAGACTTATTTCCAAGTTAGGAAGATAAAAATGTTTTCACCCCATACATTATGTAGCACCCCTCCTCCCCCACAGCACCACGTAACAGATCACAGCATTTCCGAAATAAAGAGTATGAATTTTCACACAACAGTCTCACATCTGCATGCATCAAGTCCTCCAAATTGGTTTTGGTGTCACCAAAACAATTTAACAACAATAAACTCTAAAATTGAGGATAAGCAATTATGGACCTATATTACCTCATAAACGTTCAACTCCCACTTTGCCTATGATTGTGCCATGTTACTGATGACCTTAAAAATATATGCTATGGATACATTCATCAGTGTTGCGAAATTGTCTTTGTACTTGAGAGAATTCCTACAGGAATCGATGATATATATGTATTACAATTCTTACTTCAAATTCTATTATGGATGAACTTTGGTTAGTAGGTGGGGAAGACAAATAACCTTTCTTGTCTCTGACACTTACAAACATTTCTAGCGTTGATGAAATAGGAGACATTTGGTCAAGAACAATTTTCCTTTTTACGCAAAAGTTAAGAAATACTTTGTTGTCGCTACTCTTTACAGTTTATCTTCTTGGTTTGCCTCATCATTTAGCTAACTCCTTATTTTCCTTAACTTTATGTAAACATAAGATTTTCCCTGACTTAATGACTGGGACAGAAAACTCCATTTTTTTCTTTCCTTACTTAATAACGATTTATCAAATGTTTTCGTTTCCTATGCCAGTCATTATTCTAGTTAATGATGATACAGAAATAAACACACCAGGGACATTTTATTGCCTTTGCAAAACTTACACTGTAAAAAAGAAGGAGAAATAAATACATAAATATGTAATACGATGTTGTATTAGTGATACATACTCTGAAGAAAGAAAAATCGGGGTAAGGGGATAGAAAATGATGAAAGTGGAGTTCTAGAACCCTCGAAGATGGCCTCTATGAGCAAAGGAGTGTGATGCTCAGAGAGAGGGAGAAACATGGCCATGTGTCTGATGTAAGCAAGAAAGAGTAGCAAAAACCGATGGCTGAGATCAACCAAAGCTCAGACCACATTAGGCATTATAACATGTCTGTATCCTTTTATGTCTTTCATCTATATTTCTCAGCTGAACTCTGAAAGCCTGTAAACTTAGACGAACAAACACACAAATAAATAAATAAATAAATAAATAAATAAATAAATGACACTTAGCACTTCCTCATGATAAATAAATAAATAAATAAATAAGCAAGCGAGCATATAAGTTAAGTGTGTGGTTTCTATATACACGTGTAGCAAGGCAGCGGTTGCTCAGTACACACTTGTTAAAGAAACGAATATATTTCAAATAATAGCAAGTGATAGAAAGAAAAATATATATTTCTCTGTTATTAAAAAGAGAAAAAGAAAGGAAGGCTTCAAAGAGAGAGTAGAAGCAGCAAACCTGATAGATAAGACATACACACATTTAGAAGGACATGTTTGCAAGAGAAAATGTTTATAGATTATATCTATGCCAGATTGAACAAATCCCAGAGAATCTCAAAGTAGAAAATAAAAAGAAGGATATAGCAAACACATAAAATAGGAGATAGAAGAGAACAAAATATGTTCTAATAACAAATAAGGTTATTTATTCAAATCAAGGCAAGATTTGCCATTTAAACAAAACACAAATTGAGTGAGCTGGGAATTTAATGTAATCAAGAGCTGGAGATCTACTTCTCTAAGTTTTAATTTTCAGCATATTTGTAAAAAAAGGGGAGGAGGAAGTGAGGTCAAATGAACATAAATTAAGGATAATGAAGCATTTTAATTCCAAGGATAATTAATTAGCAGGGTTCTTAATAATTTTCCTTTCAAAAATATCTTGGGAATGAGTGCTACCCACTAAAGAATAACATAATATCAAGGTACATAAGTCAATAAATCAAATTTCCCTCGTGAATGGAATATGTCTCAATGTACTGTTGAGAATTGCAGGCAAGAGTGATTTTCTCTTATAGATCCTATTCCGCAGAGTAAATTACTCTTACTTAGATTATTTTTGAATGGGATGTATGACTTACTTTGAATTGAGCATCTGATGCTCCCAGCAGAATTTCCTTAACAAACATCACAGCTGTTAGGGAATCTGTCACATGGAAGCTTGATCTATGTGCTGTTTATAAACTTCCAATACATTGCCTCTTCTGCCTCTAGCTATTCCTGAAAATGAAACTATAACTTTGGTGGACACCAAAGAAACACTTTGTCATCTAGGGTAGGTCACCTAATCTCTCCAACTAGGCTTCAAATTGTGCACTTTTAAAATATAAGGATTAGAGGACATAATATAAACTACATTTCCAAATCTAAGATTCTAATGTTTCCTGTAGTTAGAATAAATTGAGGCTATTAGCAGTTATTTCAACTGTTTTAGAAATATGTTAAAGTAAACCTTTTTTCGTTTTTAATGCACCAATAGTTCCAATATTTTATTAAATCTAAAAATAAAAAGTAAATAATTTAGAAATAGTATCTCTCCAAATCATATATAAAATGTATTGCATGACATTTTAATATATGTAGTTACACATCTTTCCAACTCACTTTACCATGTGTCCATATTTGAAACCAAGAATTTCATCTTTCCCTTGGGCATTCTCTATAACAAAGAATTCTGATTAGTAGCCAAGGTTTTTAAAGTTTGTTTACCTTCAATCTTCTTGTGAACAAACCAATGAAGAGGGATTTGAAAGTACTTGGCTTAAATAAACATAGCATATGGTCATGTTTATATATAAATACAAAATCTAACAAAAGTCAGGGCATTTCAATATCATTTCTTTAACTGTTAATTTCAAATAGTCTCCTGTACTTATGTTCTTTAAAAACCACACAAAGAGTCTTCCCCACCTCCCTAAGAATGATCACATTCAAGCACTCTAAAGATTTATTACCTCTCAAAGAGTGTCAAAAACAAACTAAAACTAAGGGAGGAAAAAATAATCAACATTCTATGCCCAGAAAGTTGCTGGCAGAGAAAAGCTAACTACACATAAGTGTGGCACATTTATAATCCTTCCCTTAAACTAAATTATATGAAATTTTAGGCAACGCAATATAAATTGAAAAGGGGAAGAATGGTGATCAATTTTAAAGTTTTTTTCCCCTACTTTCTTCATAGTCAACTATCAGTTTAAATGAGATGGGAATTAATCCATACAGTAGTAAGTAAAAGAAACATAAATCTATACAGAAGAGATTTTTTTTTTATTGTAGCAGGCCAATAATATTTAGAATTTTATAAATTAAATTTGCATAAGTATTCTTTAAAAAACTGTTATGCTCTATGTTTGTTTGTTGTATTGAGATTGTCTACTCTATTTGCTAGTTAAATATTCTTATTTTTCTTTCTTGATTGCCTAGAGATTATATTTAATCTCAGTTTAGCAGGTTTCAATATATTCTAGTTATCAGTTGCTGCATAAAAACTAGCCCAGACTTAGTTTAAAACAGCAATGATTTTTCTCAAATTTTGTGAATTTACTGGTTGGTTCTGCTCATTCCACTAGGGCTCATTAATGCAGATTCCCTCAGCCAGAACATGAGCAGTGACAGAAGACTCACAGTGTCCCCACTACTATGTCTGAGCCTTGGTGCTTGCTATCTCCCGGAGTGTCTTGCTGTTCTTCAAAGCAAGCTCACATCCCCCGGTAGGGTTGACGGGGTTCCTTCATAACATACGGTGATCTCAGAATTCCAGGACAGTGAGAAAGGAAACTCAAGGCCTCTTAAAAGCTGGGATCTGTACTCATGAATGGTCATTTCTCTGACATTCTATTGGCCAAAGCAAGTTCTAGTGCCAGGGAATTATTGTTAGAGCATTTAGCCTACTCTGACCAGTATAGAGATTCTAATTTAGAGTTCAGCACTACCAAAAAAAAAAAAAAAAAAATGATGACAGATGGAAAGGGTCAAAGGATATTGGTGTATTGGAGAGCCCTGTTAGCCAAATATTTGGAAAACAAAAAACAAAAAAACTATGGCCTACGATAACTTGGAAGACAGATCACATGTCTACCAGCTCAAGGGGAAATGCATGGAAAGAATCATGTGTGTTGGTTATGACTAGTTGACTTAGGTAACGTATCATCAGAAAGAACGAAATTCAGGAAGAGAATTGGCTGGCTTATAAACAAAAAGAAAATAGAATTGAGACAGCAGGGGTCCTGAAGACTTTAAAAAGTTGACATTTTCTATACCCAAAAGTATAAAATGAGGGTTTAAAAAGCCTTTGAGCAGCGGGGTCTTTATAAACTAAGTGTCACAGCAAAGATCAGTTGAAGAGAGTGGCCTCCCCACCTAAGCTCGAAGGTCTCGCCGTAGACTTCATCAAGTTCACAGGGATTTTTAGAGGTGAGAAAGCAAAGACAGAAATCAGGCTTGAGAATTGTGTGTAGAAGACAGTTTGGATAAAAAAATTGGAGCACAGAACTGGAAGTAAAAAACAAACAAACAAACAAACAACAACAGCAACAAAAACAACAACAAAAACGAATTGTACTATTTTTCAAAGAAATTCATTCCCCAAAATAACATAAGCCTAGGCATTAAAAAAAAAAAAAAGTTTTTGGCTAGTGTCTATTCATGACTGTTACGGGTGGAGGTATGTCCTCCTCAAATTCATGTTCTAAACCTTGGTACCTCAAAATGTCATCTTATTTGGAAACAAGGTCATTGCAGAGGCAATTCGTTAAGATGGGGTCATATTGGGCTCCTATCCAATTAGACTGGTGTCCTAGGAAAAATCTGGACGCGCGCACACACACATACACACACAACGCCATGAGAAGATGAAGGTAGGTATCTACAAGCCAAGGACCACCAAAGGTTGCCAGCAAGCCACAAAAGCTAGAGGAAGGCACGGAGGAGGTTTCCCCTCACCGCTCTCAGAAGGAGTCAACTCCGCCAACACCTTCATCTTAAGCGTCATGACTCCAGGACCGTGAGACAATACATTTCTGTTATTTAAACCACCCAGACTGTGATACTTGTTACAGCAGCCTTAGCAAACTAATACAATGCCTGAGAAACAACAATAACAACACCGGTATACAGTGTACGTGTAAAACGAAACAAAAGAATCAAACAAACCATTATCGGCAACCTTTCAATTCCCCATAAATCCAAATTTGATCAAGGATCGCCACTCAGTTCTATGTGTAGGGAGCAGTCATGACTCATACCTAAAGGATTACACAGTCTTTATGGACAATTGCTGTATGAACCATCTTCTTTATGGGAGGCAAATTTCTATTACCATTATCCTATCACTGCTTGATTTTTCTTTTGTAGTACTGCAGATAGTTTATTTAGCTTACAGGTCACCACGGGATCATCCTGTGACCTGATGTTCATCATTCAGAAATCTTGGATTTTTTTTGCTGGATATGGTGATTAGTTGGGCACTGGATTCTTTCCCTTGGGGAGGAAATGTATGTGGTCTCTCTGTGGGGAAACTGTGAAACCCAACTTTGGTGAACAAGAGAGTGAATTTTTCTGACACCGTTTCTGTTCTCCAATAGTCTTATTTCCTTGTTTTTATTAGGCACTGCTAGATTATATTTTTCAGTTTTATTTGCAATAAGCAGTATAACAAAATATTAAAAGCAGTGATGTGAGCCACTTCCAGACCCCGCCCACGGAAACCTCCCTGGCATGGCTCCACCCACCTGCTCGCTGAGTGGAGAAGATTCCGAGGGCTGATGTGAACAGCCTCCCGGTGCGCGTGGTAGTGTGTCAGTGTCAGCACTGAAACTCGGTGCCCCAGGAACCGCCCTCGGTCGTGGGCAAACTGGACAGTTCATTGCCCTCCAGAGGATACTGGGAAAAGTGTAGCCGAAATAAAGAAACAGGCAGGCGATCTAAATGACTGTAGAAAGCACAGCTTTTTACTAATTCACAGTGGCCTGTGATGCGATAAGAAAGAAAAAAAAAAAAAGATAAAAAAGACACAACCTTTTATTTAGGTAAAGACCTGATATCTAGGAGTTGTTTTTAACATGTTATACTACTCTAGTATAGTCCATATCTCTCTTTATCCATGCCTCATATTTGTCTACCTTTCAATTCGCCAGCACTATTTTCACTTTTCTTTTATAACGAACATTAATATTCTGTTCTGCTACCCTAATTTTCTTTCTTCTTTGTGTACATTTAAGTTCATTGTGAAAGTTGAAAACTATGTTGATTGGGTTCATTGAAGAAAGTTAAAAAAGAGAAAGTCTAATTATATTAAGCAGAAAGAAATTGAATAGAGGGAATGTAAGTTCTTAGACATTGTTGGAAAGGCTGAAGCATTGTGAATGAGCCACTTGGAAGGATGCCTACAAAATTCAGAATCGGTTCACCAGGGGAGGACCGTCTGTCCTCTTGCTGAGTTCTCCAGTGAAGCTATGCACGTCTGTGTCAGAAGCTACCATTCTACAGGCTGTTACAGCTGAACTTTTAAGAATGGGCACTCAAAGCTGGGTCCAAATATTAGGGAATCGAATCAAGAGGCTGTTTCCTCTCTTAAAATTTAGAAAGCATGAAAAAAAAAAGTCCATTGCAGGTAAACCACTACCTTGCTAGCTTAGCTGAGAAATGATAAGCTATGATAAGCGTCCAAATAAAAAAAAAAAAAGTCCATTGTAAGTAAACCACTACCTTGCTAGTTTAGCTAAGAAATGCTAGCTATGATAAGCGTCCACGTCTCAGTATATGGCACGGTTTGTTTCTCCTATAAAGAGCGGATGGCTCCTCCAACAATCATGCAGAAGCCAAATCTCCTTCCATCTTCATCTCTCGTCTTAAGCAATAAATCACCTGCTGTCAGTTTTGTTATTGTTCTTTTGTATCATGTTACTACTCTATATAAATATGTGTATTCTTTTTTTGAAAAGTCGGGGGTTATAATTTACAAATTTATACTGCAGGTCTGGATTTTTTCGTTTATTTATTTATTTTTTTTTAGGACTATAGTTGACTCCTTTTAAACATATAGATCCTATTCAGCCTTGGAACTTATCTCATATTTCATTGAGTTTTAACAAACCCTTCCAAGAGTGCATAAAGCACAGTAGAAGTAGTTGGAAATACTGATGGATGATTAAAGGCTAATGAAGGCCAAGGAAATCATTCAGGGAGAGCAGACCACCTGCTGCAGAGGAAACGCAGTCCAGAGCTCCAAAGATAAGGGCGGATCAGCAAAAATCTCTCAAAAACAAATGAGGAGAGAAAAGCAGCTTTAATCACCTGTCAGGACATGAGTATATGTCAAAGGCTTAGACGATATGAGTCACGTAGGAACCTGTATCCTCCACCGTCCTCTTCTCTCTATTCTCTGGTCCTCCCGAGAAAAGGTCAGAACTTTGGTAAACAAGCTGGGGTAGAAAAAGTGAAAACACCAGAATGGAAAGAAAAGAGATTCGACCAAGCACTTTCCCTCGTCAGCATTTCCAGGCAGAGCTATGGCTTATCAGTTACAAGTTGTACCCAGTACTTGAGAACGACCAGGAACTGGCATAAGTTTCCTCTAGAGAAGTACAGGCCCACTAGGCAGGTTTGAAGGAGCCAGGGAACAAAATTAACTTTATAACAACATTTCACATTTTTCCCCCTAAGAAATCGTTTTGAAAAATACATAAATCTAGTATTACAGAACGGATAGTCAATTATTGTTTGGCTATATTATCAAACAAATTTTTAAATACCTTGTGTGAGCAGTTGCAAAAAGAAACACAGAAATTTACAAATTTTTCCAGTTTCATTAAAACAATAGGTCATGACAAACAATATAAAGACTCAATATATAACTGCACATAGCATTCCTAAAATATCTCCCTATTTCCTTTGGAAAAGATGAAAAAATGTGAACAAAGTGAACTATAATGTGGGGACGAAAATTTAAAGTCAGTGTCATAAAGATATCCAAGGAATACTGAGCAATGCATGAATAGCAACTTAGAGAGAAAACATCAGCAGAATAAAAGAACGTCTTTGCACGTGCACTTTTGAATATTTCTGTCACTTGGGTGACCACGACATGGCAGGACTATCAGATGGAAATGATAGAATAATTCTGAATATGATAGCTAGTATGTTAGATCTAAATAGTCCCCAAATCAGTCAAAGGTAACCTTCAGTAAAAGTGATAACTTATTTGGAAGAAAAATTAAGTTATATATTTGGATTTAAACATCTTTTTTATGAGGGTGACTTGGAATATTTTTCATATGACATAGTTAGAGTAAAAATGATTGTGTGCTAATTACATGGGAAATTTTGTTCAACATTTTACATATAGTATTATACTTAGTCCTCATAACTCTGCTGTTCAATAGCTATCATGTTTAACGTCATTTTTTTTAATGTTAAGAAAATGATACTTATACAAGGAAACAATAACATGCTCCAAATGACTGTCATTTGTGGGAAATAATATTTTGGTGCTTTAGTGGCCCAAAAGTTTAATGCACTAGCTTCGCCTGTCTCTCCAAGACAGTTTTAGAAATAATGATTGGTTGCTTTTCGAACAAGCAGCACTAGGCTTATATAATTTCAAGTTTCCTGCTTCTCACCAAGCTGCAGTCTTTCTTCACTGGTTACGAAGCCATAGGAGCAAGCTTTATTTATCTGCTTTCATAAGTGTACTGAATCCAACAGTAGAAAAATCTTTTTAACTTTAGGTTTCACTACTTAGGGTACATCTGTCCCGTTGCACATAGTTTCCATCTAAATGAATGTCATTTACATGGTTTTAGGTTCAGTTTGGAAAAAAAAAAAGAGCAAAGAGAAAAAATGAGGAGTGAGAAAGCAGAGAGCTGCATTTCAGAGGGGTGATGAGGGAGGAGCGGATCATCCTGATTCCTACCTTCTCCTTCCGAACATACACACTGAACAAGCTCTCCAAGCTCTATCCTTTTATTTAACGTGTTCTTTCATTTTACATTGAGCATTATATAGTTTATGATTAGACTATGGGTAACAAACTTTTAGCTTGATTTCATTGTATCATTTTAAGCCTCAGGGAGGTACAATGCAGTCATTACGAGTTAAGGAAGAAAATATAAAAGTAAACTTTTATCTCCCCTCCATCTTTCATGAGACGTCCTTTTTCATTTTTTCAGAGAGTGATTCTTTGTCAGCTTGAAGCCACGACTAACGACAGCATTGGAGAAACTTAGTATGAGGAGAAGCGTTGAAGATTGTGGAGTCAGCTTTTCCACCTGCTGTAGTGCCCAGCTCAGGAGAGACAACAAGGACTATGACTTTGCCACATGAAAAGTGAATTGATTTTTTCTTTGACAGTTCTACTTGCTATAAAATTCTTTCTCATATGGGGGTAAAATTGGCTTTATTCCATTGTCCACTTGTGTGCTTAGTTCCGCTCTCTAGCTCTACGCCGACCGAGTAAACCTAATCACTGTTCATGGTCACTGACAAGTACTCAAAAGCAACTATTGGCTCACTCTTACCTTTCCTCAGCAAAACTACTCATCATTCAGCCTAATTTTCTTCACTACAGTAGCCCCCCTTATATGTATTTCCTTTGACATTGTCTTTTATAGAATTCGAAACACATAATTCAACCTAATAAAGAACGTCCTATAAAGTCTGGCCAGAGAAGATTGTAATGTGATGCAGGAAATTTAGACCTAGCCTTTGAACATTTCAGGTTTTACGGCGGTCAGACACCTACCATCCCTTCAACTTGGCATTCTCACAACTAACTTCACTTGACATGGAATAGCTACCTCTAAATAAACTTTCCTGAAATGCAATGTCTCCACTTTCTCCTACAGTCAGATTTATTAAGAGATAGCTATTTCTGTTTCCAGATCCTTGTCATCACGGCTACATCGCTTGATGCAATAACATCAGAAAGGGATGCTTCATCTGACACCAGATCAAAGTCAGAGCAGTATATAATTTAATGCAGAGAATAAAGCACACCTGTTACACAGAAAGCACTGTAAAAAGAATAGTATATCAATCATCATAAAATATTTAGTGACTACCAGAGTGAAGTGGGTAGAGGGCGGTAGATAGTGGTAAAAGGGGCCAAATATTTGGTGATGGAAGGAAATTTAACTCTCGGTGGTGAACACACAATGCAATATACATATGCATATTGTTGAATTGCACACTTGAAACTTATTTGATTTTATTATCTGGTGTCACCCCAATAATTTTAATAAAAAAATAAAAGCCACTAAAAAATGAAAAATCATAAGATTATAAGACATTATATTTCAGGTCTTAACAGAGAATTATACAGGATTTCTCTCTTAAAATAGTTATTTTTTTTTTCAACTACAGTTCTTTTCAGTGTTAAAAATCTAAATTAATAGGAAAACATAGTAGATAAGGCACCACACCAGAGTGAAGAGTTTGGTTGTTATTTGTTCTACTGTGATGACATTATACAAGGCATTTAAACTTCCTGAGATCAAGTGGTCTCCTTTTTGAATATGAAAATCAGATGTGCTAACTTCTAATCTCTTCCAGATCCAACTTCCTATTGATCTATTACCCTACTTCAGATTGAAAGTCCATCTCAAACTCTATTGGTTTTTTAAAGCTGTTACTTAATATATTTTACTTTTAAAATTTAAGTTTATACTGTAGGCATTAAATAAATAAATAAATAAATAAATAAATAAATAAATACATAAATACATAAATAAATACATAAATAAATTTAAATTAAAAAAATGTAGTTTGCCATAAACTTTACATTAGATCTTATCACATATTGACCTCAAAGAACGTCTAAGCTTTCTTAAATAAAATGACTAGTTCAGAACAGTATCTCTGTCTCTTCCAAATCATTGGGTGGGAAGACATCATAATTCCCTCTCACAAAATTCATGTTTGTTTTTCCTCCTAAATGAAAATCTAAATCTAAAATGTTTTTGTCTGTTCTCTCACACCTTGAAGCTCTACCGTGCTCTTTCCTGATGACCAGGGATGTGGTATTATTGTGCCTCCTGTGCTTGTGTCCTGCCTGAGCTCAGGGAAAAGGAAGAGCCACCAACGTGTGGAGGCCATGCTCAGGAGAGAGCCCATCCCCCAACCCCTTTGCCCACCCTACCACTTCCTGTAGAATTGTTAGTAACCGAGTTATTAAAATAAATTAACGTTTTATGCATGACACCATCTCCTAGCTCCTTTCTCCTGTTTGACTCGGGGCTTGGTTTCCTAGACACCCTTAGTTTTGGCCTCTGCCTCTCTCGCAATCAGCATACCAGGCAGGGACTCTCTTTACAGTTTCTCATTTTTCAGTTTCTTTCATTGCGAATCAAGTTCAGTTGACTCTTGAACACCAGTTGACCTAAACTGTGCGGGTCCACTTAAATGCACATTTTTTTTTCAATAAACACTTTAAATGTATTTTTCCTCATTACGATTTCCTCAATAACGTTTTCTTTTCTCTAGTTTACGTAATTCTAAGAATATAGTATAAAATACATATAATGTACAAAATATGTGTTAATAAACTATGTCATCATTAAGGTCAACAGTAGACCATTAGTCATGTTAAAGAAGAAAATTCAACTAAAGACTTTCAAATGTACTTGGTTAAATTTTCTTTTTCAGCAGAAGTTAAGTTTAGGGGGAGTCAACAGTTATCCGAGGGTTTTCCACCACGTAAAGGGGAGCAGCACTCTTCACCCTGCGAGGTTCAAGGACCAACTGTAAGTGGTTTCTGCGTGGGTTTCTGTCTGTACAAATGGGATGTGTGACTTTCGGGAATAAAACAAATTGTCATGTAGCATCCACAAATCTGGAAAATTCTGGGACCTTTGTCTACAATTATTAACAAAGAGAATCCTTTTACTTACTGAGAATCCTCTCTGTTCTCCATTAGTTAAAACCATGAAGGAATAAAGATAATTATACAACTACCCCCGACAAACTATTGCATTCTATTTTTGATCCTGGGATTTTTTTAGGCTTCTGGGATACTTGTGGCGTTCCCAAAGAAGTATGTTTCCTTTAGTACTTTTTACATTTTACAATAAAGCATCTGTTAAATGGATTCCTATTGGATAATGTTACTCTGCTCTGAGAAGTATCACTACAGAGAAATGAATTACATTGTTATGTGCTAATGGCCATTTTAAACACCATCCAATGTTTAAGTAACTGGTAAATACAAAAGATATGTCTGTTTAATTTTTTAAGTAAGATGATTTTTAAATATTAGAAGAAGCGGGGCTTTTTAAAAAAGCATAATAAGTTTCCACTAGTGCCACGTGAGGCCTCCCGTTCAGTACAGACCATTACCATTGAAGGGTCTCAACAGTGCAGCCAAAAAGGCCCAGAGAGCGAATCGTACTAACAAAAGGTGACCTTGTTCCAAAAATCTATTTCCGGAAAAAAAGAAAATCCTTCCAAAACTTAATTGCAAAAGAGCACTGAAACCCTTTTAAAAGATTTCACAATAAAAGAGATTAAAGCCCATCAAAATGGAAAGAAATGGTTCAATGGTCATTTTTAAAATGACAAATAGTTTTCCTTTTTATATGTAAAGCCTTTAAAGTTATTTCTATTCTTCAATTCACGTTCCACAAAAATTTTTATGAGAAACCAGGATGGCATTAACTCCATGATATCAACTAAACAGTGTGGAAAAGGGCATACTCCAAAATCCAAAAATTAGATGCAAATAAAGACTTATCTCAGTGATTTATAATGTACGGCATAAATAATGGTGTCTAAGTCTGTTTATAAAATATGATTAATAAGAAAGTTTTACAAGATACTTAGTTTTGCAAAAACTTTTATTACTTTCACAGAAATTTTTATTACTTATAAAAGCTTCAACCTTTCTATCTTGCTAAGATAAATAAATTTTTTTTTCAGGAATTTATTCATTTGCTACATGATTTAGGAAAAAGCAACTACAATCTCGACTCTAAGGGCCCATGATCGGCCTAAGTCAGTCACAGCGATGATCTTCTTTGGTTATGGATGGGCATGTGACACAATTCTGGCCACAACAAGACCTGAAGATAAGTTGATTTTGAGGGTTCTGGAAAAGGTTTTCTTACGAAGATTGCTGTGAGGTGATGCTGGGAAGTGTTACTGCCATGTTACAACCACAAAGATTGCCAATTCAGGGGTAAAGTTAAAAAGATGCCTGATAAGAGAAATGCAAAGGACCTGGATACTCTATACAATATCATCAGCCTTGCTGCCTCCCATACATATCTCAAGACTTCCCGTTATATAACTCCATGTCCTGAACACTGTTGATGTCTGTGACTTGTGATGAAGACATAATACCTGATAAGGTGAGAATACAGCTGGTTGGAATTCAGCAAGGAAGCAGCACTGTGTAAGTAATGGATCATTTGAAAGTTAATGAGATAAAAAATGAGTAAAAAATATTCTTAAAAATATGATAAGTATCAAGCAATATTACTAACATTAAGTTCATTCTGATGTGTTCAAAAGAATTTTTTTTCAAAGATAGTGGTCAGATAATCTCACTTTCAGTTTCAGGAAAAGGTATAAAGACCATTGTATCTTTGAACATCACTTAATCATGTTCATTTGACAGTGTGTCAGCTAAATAAAGGTGTAGCTGAAAATGACTTATCCATTCTATTAGAGATACCTAAATAAATGATAGTTATGGTTCAAAGTTTAAAAATCTAGACAGTCCTTGAAAAATTTCAGGAATGTTTAAGTTAGGCATTATGTTTTATTCATTCATTCATTTGTTATTTCTTCATCAAATTATTATCCATTCATTCATTTCATGAGTATTCATTGAGTATCTATGTATGTAAGGCTCAGAATGTAAGATGCATTACCTATATTAGAAAACATGAAAATGGCTTTACTTTCTCAAAGATCATAATCTAGAGAGGGAAAAGGTGTCATATAATTAATCAAATATGTCATTACTTAAGTTTAATTGTGGGAAACACTAAGATAAAGGTTAAATTGTAAGAAAATGGATGATGAGAGTATCTGATCTAACCTGGGCAGGTTAGGAAAGCTGCTTACCTAGATTAGGAAAGCTGATTGTAGCTGCCTTCCCCTAAATCATGAGCAACGGCTTACCAAGAGGGGTAGCCAGTGGTGGGGACGGTCTGTCTTCAAGGGAGAAATATTTTATCACTGACATTGTTCAAACTTGCCAGTACAAAGTGATCACAAAAAGCATACTAAATGTTTAGTTGGCTTTATTATGGTTTTAAAACTTCCACATATTCTACAAAAATAGGCACCCCTTATTGCCTGCAGCATGGATGGGCCACTGTCGCTGTCCAGCCTTTGGTAAACGCTGTCCACGAGATAGTGACTCATAAAATGACATCTTCACAGAACTCTTAATCACGTGAGT
The DNA here is from genome assembly GCF_000325575.1 of Pteropus alecto. Lineage (NCBI taxonomy): Eukaryota > Metazoa > Chordata > Mammalia > Chiroptera > Pteropodidae > Pteropus > Pteropus alecto. Next base: position 8,913,373 of record NW_006440645.1, on the reverse strand, counting down.
TAGTAAAAAAACCAGGATCCGTGTCAGTCATATATAACACCAAAAGGACTTAGTTTAAGAGCTATGAACAAATTTTATATGTGGATATTGAGACAATTCAATTTTTCACAGTCTATTTTTTCCTGAGTCTTCTCCCTGCTTCTGCTTCTCCATCCCACTCTTTTTCAGGTTGACATAGGGTCATTTCAACAATATAACAGTGATGGAAATTAAGAGCACACATGTACACATACACACACATGCACACGCACACATTTATCTGCTCTGTTCTGATGGCAAGGTATATACCAAATACACATGCATAATATTTTGTAGCCTTTTTTGAGATATTTAGAGAGATTTAAATTCATTCTAGTTTAGAAATTTCTTATGTTAGATACATTTTTGTTCATTGGATTGGTTTATTTAGTGTAAAACATCGTACTACAGAGATGAACACATAACTGCCAAGATCATTTTTATTGAAATTTAGAACTAGAATTATATAATGCAGAAGAGTTATTATTTTGCGTAAATCTTACCTTGTCATTCTCGAATCTGACTAAATTTTCTGCATAATGTACATTTTTCTCACATTAATTTTAATTTTCATAAATTTAAATATAAAATTTTAGTTCAAAATATTATTTCCTTTTCTTTTTGGTTGATATAACTTTTAGATCTACATCACTTTCACATTTTTAAACTGTGCCAAATTATAGTTTATAAATAATCACAAGTTGACAATTATAAAAATGTATAACGGTAAATCGTGCTTTTGTCAGAAACAATATTGATATAAAAAATGGACTAATATCTTACATATGTGAAATGAAAGACTGTCTTTTTAAATGTCTAATGCTAATACATGTTAATACAAATAATTTTGAAAGTTTAAACTTACATGTGCAATCAAAAGGAAAAGTAATCATTTTTAAATTGAACAAGAACATCAGTGTTGTTATTTAAAAAATCTTTAACTATGCAAAATGAATACTTAGTTCTATTTTTATCCTTTTATAATTAGGAGACAATTTAATCAGCACAAATAAGTCATACTATTAGTGTCAATCTCGTTGTATATTTGGAAAAAATTGAGTTAATTATAGAGACGTGCTAAATGGAATAGAAATATGTAAGAGTCCTGAGAATGTTAAAATTTCTTTAAGTGATGGGAACCTATTTTAAAATGTATGCTAAGTGAAATAAGTCAGACAGAAAAGGACAAATACCACATGATGTCACTTATACATGGGATTTTTAAAAACTGAACAAACAAAACAAAATAGAAATGAACAAATAGATATGGAGAACAAAATGATGGCTGCCAGAGGGGAGGTGATGGGGGAATGAGAGAAAAAGGTGAAGGGGATGAAAAAGTGCAAGTTCTAGTTATAAAATAAATAAGTCACGAGGACGTAATGGACGGTGCAGGGAATGTAGGCAACAGCATCATCATAACTCTGTTGGTGGCAGATGGTCACTAGATTGATCATGGTGATCACTTCAGAAGGTATAGAAATGTCAAATATAACGATGTTGTACTCCTGAAACTCACATAATATGGTACGTCAACTAGAGTTTAACTTTAAAAAGTGTTATCATCTCTTTTTAACAAAAATAAAATAAAAGAGAATAAAATGTATGCTTTTAAAGATCAACTATGTTTTACATGGGGGAAAAGGAAGTTTGAACACTAAATCACCTTTAGATAAATTTTATGTCCTAAGTAAAGTTTTTAAGTCTTTGGGCTCTAAATATTTGGTAATAATTATATTTCTTATACAGCCACTGAACTTCGTCTAAGTCAAAGTTCCTCAGCATCAGCACTACTGACATTTTGACATTTGATGTTGAGATCCTTGTGGTGGGGCTGTCCTGCGCTCTGTAGAATGTTTGGCAGCACCCTTGGACTCTATCCCCAGATTCCTGTATCATGGCTCTTTCCCAGATAAGATAACAAAAAACATCTCCAGACATTGCCAAATATCCCCGGGGGAAGAGAATCCCTTTTGGGTGAGAATCACTGCTTTAAATGCTATGGGGTGGGGGGCGAGGGGTACGAATGAAAGAAGAGGGGGGAATCAAAACAGTCCCGCTTGTCGGGGGGAATAAACACCTGACACACACACACACACACACACACACACACACACACACACACGCACATGGTATAGCAAGAGAAAGGCTTTATGTCTTATCTAAACAATAGGCAGCCATAAATATTTTCGGTTTTTTCATTTTTGTTTTTCAAGCAATGTAGTCTCCGCAGTGAATATCAAAGGAGAAAAACAAGTAGCACACTAAAAGATGCTGGGATGAGGAGATTTCTAAGGAATGCTCTAACTTAGGGTCTGAGGGCAGAATACTACCTAGGGCTTTAGCAGGATGGATAAAGTTCAGCCAAAGTTCAGTATTCCGAATAGAGGTACTATCTTGCAAGTAGCATTCCTTAGGCAAGCTGGAATTTATCCAGAGGAGTGGCAAGGGATAGTTAGAGACCAAAAGTCAAGAGCAAAGTGGGTAGAGAAGAACACCTGCAGGGGATAAAGTTCTCAGACCTTCAATCTAGGGTCCTTCAGTGTCTCTCCAACATGAACTTAATACTGCATAACAATGTCATCTCCAGGCAGCTCCAGGGAATCTCCAGTGAATCTATTCTATTCTACTTGGAAGTAAAGAGCCCAGAGAATTTTGGCTCTTCACTTCCAAGTAGAATAGAACTAGACAAGTTGTAGGTATTTATTGATTGATGTTAAGTATAAAACGATATCTGAGAGGTTTTTTACCTTAGAATTTTATCAAGATGACAAAATTTGTTAAGAACAACTATATCCTTACTCTCCAAACAAGACTACATATTATTTTCTATGCAAGTTCTGCATAGTAAGTTGTGAAGGATTTTATTTGATTCTACTACACTTTTAGGCAATATGATCTAACAGGTTCATGATTCAGCCATTTACTAGTTGTTTTTTATTTTAAATCAGTATATTTCCAATTTTTTAAACTAGAGATTCTATATTCATGCAAAACAATGCAAATAAAATGCTTAGTTCACTGCTTACCATATTGTCAATAGTTATTCAAATATTAACAAATGTTTAACCTATAAATACTTTACTGTCCACCCTGAAAAACTGAAAAAAAAAAAAAAACCCAAAAACATTAATCAGTGTTGCCAACACTTCATTATAATCAAAGTGCAGTTTTCTTGCTTCAAATTCTGTGATGCCTCTTCTGCAAGCCCACAATACTCATTTCTTACTGTCTAGACTGTTCGGTTTCTATCATTTCTCTCTTGAGGTTCTGAGAATGCTTTCGGTCTTTGGAATCTTAAATGCTAGCTAAACAGTCACTTTCTCAACTAAAACTTCGTTTTGAATCTCTTGGAGGCTTTCATTATCCAGCTTGCGAGGTAAAGCCCTCCTTGCCTTTCCCGGATGACTGCTCCGTGAATGTTCGCACAGTGCTGCATTTCTCTCTCTCTTAAACCTGTGTGCACCTCCTTCCACACCCAGCTGGGCACCTCCTACACAATAGCAACGGCCTGCTCTGGCAGCAGGTCGAGATGATGTTGCTCAGGTATTTCGTCCCTCCCTCCACCTGGCTGCACCGGAATCTCTGAGGCCTTTACTGTCAGCCTAACTGAGGTGAGGAAAACCCATCTTCCTTATGTTATTAATTTTACTCATGTCTATGTGAATAAAGGCAAGAAGAATGAAAAGCAATTACATAGTTCAGAGCAAACAGGTCACTATATTTCTTTGTACACAAACAGATTCATCTATAAAACACAGTAGGACCCCTTTCGGTCATGAAGGATAGTACTGACCAGACTTGTGAGACCCGAAAATCAATTTGGGGGTGGGGGAGGGTCCACAGAGCCCCATGTGGCACGTTTCATGGTGAAGGGAAATGGACTATATTGCCACAGGTATCAAATGAAAACTAGTGTAATCATGGAAATTGTGACATAAACACCACACAGACAAGCAAAAGCCTGATTTGAAAAGGCCTCTTTGTATGTTCTATTGGTTTTTCATTAATATGACCTTATTCTTAAACCTGCTTGGTTGCGATCCTAATTTGCTACTCAATTTTTGTTTAGAGCCCACTGGGATAGTGATACAGTGTGATTATTCAGAAAGGCACAGGGGAGAGGAGACTAAGCTCCCCGCTAATGAGAACAAGGGAAGGAAACAGAAATGTGCCAGTCTGAGTGCCCTACCTGCAAATTGAACTGCCAGACAAGAGGAAATAAATAATGCTTCATCACAAATCTCCATTTGATGAAAAGTCTAAAAATAAATATAAAGCAAAGCAAAATCCATCGACTACAGGGAAGCAGTATAAATGCATCATATTATATCTTAAACAAAATATTATAAATGTTAAATTATCTTCAGATTATTATTTTACATAACTATAAATGCAGTATCATTTTCTGAAAAATTTAATTATTTTTGTAAGAATCTAAATATCACATACTTCAGATATATATGCATTAGCTTCATTTTAATTATGATTCTAACTGATATTGTATATAACTATGAATGGGAAGTTAATTGCAATACAGTATTATTTATATTTAGACCTATAGTTGTAAAATAATTATTCAAATTATTACTTAATGACATTCTTATAGTATGGCATTCTAATACGTAATGAAAATAAACATTAGAATATTATAGCTTCTGAAATATATAGGTGCATATTTCTAAATCATCTATCTGATATTATTTTTGTATAAACCTTTAATCTTCATTTATTTTCTTTGATCCTCCCTAAAATATCTCTAATAAAAGAGTGTAATGTAAATACATGCTTTTTTTTAACATAGATTTTACTATAAGCAATATAGACATTTTAAAATTTCACAACTATCCAGATATAAATAAAAAACACATTTTAAATGTTAATTATATTTAGAAATTCCATTCCATTTGTTTCCTCATTTTAAAAAATGGGGATTATATGAATATTAATTAAATCCAACTGCTCAGATGTGTTACTCGGTTTTCATTTTCTCTCAAAATTAAGTTTTTCATTGGTATTAATCTGATATGTAAGAAAAATTGAAATTGCTTTAGCCACTGTCTTTGAAAGGACTACTACGCTGATAGATGTGAATAGATTTGAGTTGCACTGGACGCAGAGGACCAAGAAATATACTGCGATGATATATTAATTGCACAGGTTTGAATGCACCGAACAATTTATTTCATTTCCTTCACCCTTCCCAGAGGTAACCGCTATCCCGAAGTTGAAACAGATTCCAGCAGCTTAAATATTGTGTTTCGTAAATTAATTTGTAAATTGTAGCTCATTGAGCATAACTTTTCGAAGGAAAAATAAAACTTTTCAAAGAAGACACTAACAGCATAATCCGGCGTGGGCCTGAGGAAGAGACACTTGAACCGATCAAGGAAATGTGCAGGATTACAATGGATAGTGGGGAAAGGATACCTGCTCCACTAGCAGAGAATATGCCTGATGTAGAAATAAGCAAGACATGTCGTGGAATGGTGTAGAGAACTGTGCTGACTACAGCAAGTGCTGAGTTAAAGTTGAGAGGCCGCGTGCGGTTCTATTTCATACTTTGTCTGTAGTTATGACACTCAACGATCAAACTGACATTCACTGGGAAGACTCTGGCATGATGAAACTCTCAGGCACCAAAGAAAGACTGAATTTCGTTTAGCGAGTTACGCTTTATAAAGTACTGTATACCATTAGACTTCAAATAGGTTTTCCATAACTTTTTTTGTAGGGCTTTTATTTAAAATTAATTAGAGGGGATTATTCAATTAATTCAATCTTGGGGTGATCGCCAATTTTTATTTAACAGAGTTTTTACTCAATTGTGAGATCATCAGTAAAAAAAAGTTCAAAAAGCAAAATTTTAAAGTGCACATGCCTCAGGGTACTTTCGAGTTGCAAAACTTGCGCACCTGTATTTTAAAAATAAAAATAAATTTTCGCCTTCATAATTTTTTTTGGATCCTGAGTAAAAGAGTTTCCTGAAGCCTAACTCCCATTGACAGAGATTTAAAAAACACATGCAAACAGATCTAACGGTTATGTTATTTAAATATTAATTATTTAAATGTGTGCATATTAGAGACAATACAGAATTTTAAAAATAACTTTTGCCATCAATATGTTCAACAAAAAAAAAGTTAGAAAGTTCAAAAAAGTAGAAGTAAGGATGTAACCTAAAATTCCAATGCTCAGAAATAGCCACGATAAGTTTTATAGTATATTTCCTTTTTAACTTCTGTTCTTTGTATTTTTTGTAATAAATGTGAGCATGATGTGCACACACAAATGTGTAAACTGAGATTTTACAAAGTAATTTTCCGTTTTTATATTTACTAATATAATATATGTTTATTCATAACATTGGAAAACACTAAACATTAAAAGGTGAAAACCATCATGAACAGGTTTATTTCTTAATAACAGTTAAACACTGTTACTATGTCCGTGTATACAGTAGTCCCTTTTATCCGTGGGAGAAATGGTCCAAGACGCCCATGAATACTTGAAACCAAGAATAGTATTGAACCCCATATATACTGCTTTTTCCTATATGTACACATCTATGATAAAGTTTAATTTAGAAATTAGGCATAGTAAGATACTAACAACCTTAACTAATAATAAAATAAAACCATTATAACAATATAACATAATGAAAGTTATGTGAGTGTGGTCTCTCTCTCTCTCTCTGCCTCCCCCCATCAAACATCTTACTGTACAATATTCACCTTTTCCCTTAGAGAAAGCACTTTCTGGCTTTTCCTTTGCATATCCAAATGGCCAGCATCACTACTCTTGTACTTTGGGGTAAGTTATCACATGTAATCTTAGCATTTTAAATAGATTTGCCTACAGAAATTGTGAAAATATTAAAGTAAAAATGATGCCCAATCACTCTATGTTTTTCCTGGCATAGAAATAGTCGTGACAAAATTTTATCAAAATTTGTTTTTGATAAATATGGCAAGATTTCATGTTTCCTTTAAAATATATAACTAAATGTAGATTTTAATACTAAATTTTATATTTTTATAATCAAGTTTTTATAATGATCATCTAACTAAATCATTTTTTAAAAAAAGGCCTAGATAATTAATTGCATGTACTCCAATGAATTTATATGAATTTATCCTAAAGGCCCATCATTTTTTCATAAGTGATTATGAAGTATGATTTGGAATTACCCTCGAATTTCAAAAAGGATGATTGAGAACTTGGCATTCATCTAGTTCAGACTTCGTAGTGTGTAAGTTATATTTTAAAGACCATTACTAACCCAGTTACTGGGGTTTATGGTATATTAAGTTTTAATTTACTTAAAAGTAAAACAAGAAGAAAGCAACACATTTATTTTAATTACAAAAGAACTAAATTGTATTTGTATTCATTTTCTATCATTTTAAGGACAAAAGAATTTTTCAGGGAGAAAATATTCAAATTACCATAAGCTTAGATATTTTGTTTTATAGCTATAAATTATATATCAACTACAAGCAAACTGCATTTTAAACATTAATTAAAAATTGCAGACTTACAGTGGATGGCAGAAAGGGCTTCAAGTTAATTTAACTGTTTTAATTCAATCTGACTGACTTAATTACACTGCCATACTTGGTTGAAACAGAAATATCTTCTTTTTTCTTTTAACAAATTTAAATATATGAAACTTCAGTATGCTTTCTTGAAATAATGAAACAACTCACAGTAGATTTTAAATATTATTGACATGGTTTGTAAAAAGGCAGAATGATAATCTAATCGGTTCGTTAAATGCCATTGTATATTCATTTCATTTATATTTATAAAAAAATTTTCTCCCGACTCTAAATTAAAAACTATTTGTTGCCCAGAGAAGATCTGTCGTAAGACATAATGAATGAAAAATAGCAATGTTTGCATTCAACATCATTTTTACCAAATTTAGATAAAATTTTGCTCATGTTTGGCTCTGCTCCATTTGTTAACCAAGCTGAGAAGCTATACACAGATACATATTTTGTCTGAGGCTGGATCCTCTCTTTAGGATGACCAAGCATTTTAGGTCGCTTATTCCCATTTTTTCTTACTTTCCCCCAAAATAAGTTCCATTATCTCGCCCATCTATGATACTTAGTCTTTAATAACTCATGTCTCAGAGATGAAGTATCTAAGATGTCCTAGGCTCATTCCCACTTGTTTGCCAATTATATGTTTCAGAAAAGAATTATTTCATCATGCTCATTATTGTTGATAAATTTCCTGGTTCAGCTCAGGGTTCAGTGGGGAAATATCTGAAATGTGGTAATGTTACGCTTGCTCCAAACTTCCCCGGAGACAGCGGTCTAAGAACTCCACCTTAAATTAAGAGCTGCACTGAAATCAGATCAACTATATCTTTTAATGAGCATCACATCTTCATGACACTAGACAAAGCAGTTAACACTTGCAATCAGGACCTGCACGTAGTAAATTTTGGTTGCCTGGATCACCAACCACTAGAATAACTAGAATCACAGAGCCTTAAAGATGAAAGAGATTTCTTCGAACAGGCAAAAACACGAAGATTCCTAAGTTTTACCATAATGAATGTCCCCAAGTCATGTAGCTTGTTACTGGCACACAGGAATAAAAACTTTACTTAGTTGACACTGACAATGTCAACAATTTAAAAAATGATATTCATACATAAAATTGAGTAACAGCTAATCACAGAGGTTGATCTCATCTTTCTTACATGAGTGTCACTAATCAGATGACTTTGTCCACATTCTTCTTTCCCTGTTTCAACATATCCATAAGTTATTTACTCATCGCATAAGCCCAGCCATGAATCCAACAAGAAGTGCCATAAAAGCACCATTAATTCATACTCCACATCCCTCTTCTCTTTCATGCCCATTGTCATTATCCTCCCACAGCATTTAGGCTAATTCTAATTGATGGGTTCCATCAGCAAATTAAAAAACAATACTCTCTAGACTTCGGTGATGAAAAACATACAGAGTAAAACAATATGTTCCTCAGAAATGCAGCAGTTTGTTATCTTTATGGTGCAAAGTGAAAGACAAATTAAGGGAAGAATGCTGTGCAAGCCTTTTTTATTGCTTTTATGATAATAAGAAGATAGTCCTTATTTGTTTTAATTCGGTGGTGCAAATTCATTGTCCCGCTACAATATATTGATTTGGTTAAAAATCAGTGGATGCCTGATGAAAAACATACAGGTGTTTTCTTCTGATAGTTTACATTTGCAATTTAAATTGCACTTATAAGCTTAAATGGCTCAACCACAACTACTCGATCCACTTCTCTAACCCATATTTCATGAAGTAATCTTTTATTAGCATTCACTTGTTACTCATACAATAATCTTTTTTGATAAGGAGGCAAGTGCCATTTATTGTGAAGAAAGTTAGAATGAGAAACTGGTTGCAAATTAATATTTATTAGAAGCGAGGTAGAAACTACAGTCATATTTTTCCATGTTCTTAAAGTTTGAGATTAAAATCAAATTTTCCCACTGTGAAATTTAGGGGGGAACCAAAAACACTGTTTATTTTCATATAAACTCTTTGTGTTGCCTCTTTGTCAAAAACTTAGATTTGAGGTGTAATTTTAACAGAACTACTCAAGAAACCTATTTACAAAGATGATTTCTTGCAAAACGGAAAAAAAAAAATCCAAGTATTTTCACATATTCAGTGTCACAAATCTGAGACAATAGTGGATTGTGAAACAAACTCTATTCATGCCAAATGTAGCTGCCACAGTGATTTTTACTGAAAGCATCCTTAATCTGTTTCTATAATCTTCTCTAACATTGGAAATATTCATACTCAATGCTGAAAAGTGGTTCTCGTGTTTGTTTCAAGTTCTGGCGTTGGCTGAAAACACCATTATAAGAATAAACGATGTAATTTAAAACTATTCTATGTTGTTGCCTTGAGTTTAGTATACATGAGTTATCACTAATAATCTCATTGAATTGTGGAGTAGAATCAATGATGCATAAAAATGTGGGAAAAATAATCTTCCTTAAAAATCTTGTCAGGTAGGCTATTTATCTTTTTAGGTTCTTTAACCAAGAAAAGCCAAAGTGTTCTCTCATGATATTTTAAAATAGTCCAGATGCTTTTACTCCCCGGTTATTTTTTGACTACATAGTAGCTTCATCTCAATTAAAGAACAAAGTCTTGCGGTTGCTTTCCGAAGCCATTAATTTTCCGTTTTTTTGTTTGTTTGTTTGTTTGTTTTATTTTTTTTGTTTGTTTTATTTTATTTTTTTTTTAAGTTGAGGGAGGCAAGTGGCAATCCTCAATTTTCCCTCCATTTTCATGTCAGACACCTAAGTACATTCTAACTTGAATGACAGGATTTCTGTGACTATTGATAGAATCTGTATATATAAATGGGTTAGACAAAGAGTGCAAAAACTATTTTCTAAGTCTTTGCTTATCTTCACTTCTACAGAGAATTTCAATTATCACTACAGTTTGGATTATAATTTGTTTATAGTTGGAAAATTGTAATCTCTCTTACTCTTGATCTTCCTCTAACCTCCTCCTCAATTTTCACCTGCCCATATTCATCCTGGAGCTTGAAGATGGGAAGCATGCCTCTTTTTCCCAAGTATTTGTCACCACCAAACCTCGCTTCACGATGACTGTTTCCGTAAAGCATTTTAGAGTAAAATCAACCTGAACACTGCAGTCCACAGGCATCTTCAAAGGCCCAAGTTAACAATAATTTAGGGGGGAGTTTGAAGACACTTCTGAAGTTCACATTAAAAAAAGAATGGCAGAATATGAAAATGATACTTTCCTGAGTTCTAGATCACCCCAAAATAGACATAAACACTATCTTTCTGAAGCATCCTCATTTTGATCACTTCTAACCAAAGTGAGATCTTGTTTCTTTTATCTTTCATGATAATTTGTTATATTTAAAAATCACTGATATTTTAGCAGGACGGTCACATAAGAAAAAAAGATAGCCTGAGGGGATGAAAATTCCTGGCAATGAAAATATGGAACTCTATAGTTTTAATTTCTGAGCCTACAATTAATTATTGATTAATTACACTCATAGTGTAGAAATCTGGTGTGTTTTTTTCTTTAAATAAGTTCTCATAAAGTGGCACGTCATAGAATAACAGAGTGACATAAAGCTTCAAGTTATTTTGAAGAAAATTAAAGCACAAATGCACTCACCAGATAAAACAGAGAACCCGTGTTTTCATTCCTGACTTAGTCCAGCACTGCAGATAATAGGGTGGTTCTTGTCTTTTTATGTCTGAATGGATTTTTTTAATGGTCACAAATAGACTAGAATAAGAAGTTAGACAGGTGACAGGCTAAATCCAAGAGATTGGGAGACCAAAGCCACACAGCTTTAACTAACGACTTCCATCAATCAGTGACTCCCACCTCCTCATGAGGAGTTAGAATACTTTCCATTTCGATATTATTATGTAAGTGCCTGGGACCCTCGAGATTGATACAGTATGTATTAAACTTCTTACTTTTAGATAGTCTTTGTTCTAAGTTGGTTGTAATCAGGGAGAACCAAACAGTAGTCAAAGGATAGGTATTGACAACCCGAGTCTGTAACAAACAGTTTACAGTTGTGACAAACACCAGCAGTCATTCGAGAATGCGAGAGAATGCCAATGGGCTGCTAATTTAGAGGAGCAAATGGCATTAAATGTCACAGATCATAGGGGGTTTTAAAGCTTCTAAGTCATTCTGCGAGGAGCCGCAGGCACTGAGACAGCAGCTGGAATGTGCCAAAGGGTCAAACGACAGAGAGCTCCGAGATTTGAGAGGAAGAAAAGTTGGTCGTTTCAGGTTACGACTGAGATTAAGAATTACAAATGTGTAATTTAATTTTAGTAGCATGTGAATAGTTTACAAAGAGTTCTCTGGTACTATTTTTTTTTCTTTTTTTTTTTAAGAAAAATGCCAACAAGCAAAGATCCCTCATTACCTTCTTCATCTTGGAATTCCATGACCACTCATGACCACGGTGACGCCAAACACCTGTTCTTCTTGGAATCATGCAGCGGGTCAGACAGACTTTCAGACAGAAATCTATTGCTTCCCAGCCCCACTGCTGAGAAGAGCTAACAGAAACATATGGACGCAGCCCTCTACCCCATTCCCACCAGTCGACCTAGGTGAAGGATCACTAAGAGATGTAACAAAGGCCATGGCACCAAGCTTTGTCAACGTCCTTACGCAGGTAGCATCCCCAACTCAGATTCGGCAATATATACAGAGACAAAAAATGAGAAAAGAAGGACTCCAAAGTATATGTTAAGATATATAGTTTTTTGAAACCAGGGATTAATATAGTTAGAGGACTTTAAACATTATTCAAAAACAAAGATGAAATATTTAAATTTGATGCTATACAGTATAATTTGGGGCTGGCTGATTGCTTGTGTTTTAGTTTATTATTACTTATATAAACAGAGTGATTCAAAAGTAAATCATTTTTTCCCAGATACTTCTTACGTGAATGTATCAATCCTTACAGATTTGTTGAGAAGCTATTGTGTGTTCAATGCATTTTTTTGCAAATGTTGGAGCACTCCAGGGTTCATTCCTAGGCTCTTCTCTTCCTACAATCTCTTCCTCTCTGCCTTTATATTACATATTTGGCTCCTGTTCACCATGTTCCCTCCTACGTCCTTGACATTTGTGCAATCAGAACTCTGTCCCACAGGATCTTGGCTGACTCTTTGGCCCTCAGTTCTTGGCTCAACCATCACCTAATGAGCATGAGTCACAGTGATTGTAGCTGGTGATAAAATAGTGAATGACAGATAAACCCTGCCTCTGAGGAGCATATAATCTATAGGGTTGATTTTTGAGTTAGAGAAATGTTCAGACTACCAAATACACTACACAATGTCGTTCTTTGAGAATGAATGAATATCTACACAATCAAATATATATTATATCCTACTAAGAGAAAGTATCTTTAACATGCTTTAGTATAGCCCCATATAATTACTGAGTCGAGGAGGTGGGGAGAGAGAGAGACAGACAGAGACAGAGAGAGACAGAGACAGAGGGAGACAGAGAGGAAAACAGAGAGGGAGGCGGAAGGGCTAGTGATTTCATTTCTGTTAGAATGCCACGCGGCCTCAGGTTGCACTTCTACTGTCCCTCCAAAAATCTGAAGCTACTTTAGAACACTCTTCCTATTACTGGACAAGGATAAAGAGCAGAGATCCAGAGCCAGAAAATAAATGCCCCAGAAGGGAGAAAGCATTGGTGGGTAGGTGGCTAGGATAAAGGACGTAGCATATACACGAACATAAATTAACATGTATATTTCATGGCAATAAGACCACATTTGTCTTACATACCACTGATATTCAATTCATATCAGTTTCTTGGCCAAATGGAAATGAAAAATTCAAATACATATCACATTTGGCATATTTTGTATTCCATAATAACTGGCTTTACATTGGTTTTATATATAAAAGCAAAGATATATTTAAAAATGCACATATAAAATAAATTGGAGTCAGAAGTTTCCTTTGTCCTGTATAGTAAGGAGGAGAGATATTTCCTATAATTACTATTGATAAAGTATTAGTATGAGCATAAATATAGATATAGGTGTATATATGAGTAGGGCAGTTTCCCAAACTTTTAATTCCAATAAAAATAGATACAGATAAAGAATGGCAAATAACATTCAACAGTCACGATGACATAGTCATAGACAGGCAGGGAGGGAGAGAGAGATTGACTGAGATTGAGATCAATGGCTTTGCTAGAACCAGCTTAAAAAGACAGAGAGCTTTTTGACAATAACTGCTCTTCCCCAGCCAAACTCCGCAGAAAGACCGTGTTCCCATGCCCACACACACACCATTGAAGAACGAACAGACAACCCAGAGTTTCTCCCTCGGGAGGCTGATCGTGCATTCCAGTACCCCCACGGGGACGGTATCAGGCAATAGCCAGTGGCAAGCTGGGAGTTTCGCCAGTACCCCGTGGTGATGAGGCCACCACTACCCGTGTTGTCACCAGAGACCTCACAGGGAACTGGAATGCCCAAGCGTGCCCAGATGAAATGAAGAGCCCCTACGCTCAGATATCAAACCACAACACGGGAGCCAGGACTTGTGCCCCCAGCTGGCAATGTAAGGAACACACACTCCCCTTGCCTAAGCAGTAGCAGAGATAGGCACGTAAAGTAAACTCTAAATCAGACGAGTCTCACCAAATAATAAGAAAGTGTCCAGGTTTCAACTGTATATCATTCAGCATACCAAGAAGCAGGAAAATCTAGTTGAATAAAATTGAATGAAAAAAAAAAGATAATAAATGATAGTTCCAAGATGATAGACATAATTATTTGACAAAGACTGTAAAGCAGTCATCATAAATTGCTTCAAAGAGAAATTATAAACATACTCGAAATCAAGAAAAAAATGGAAAGCCTCAGTGAAGAAATACAAATTCCCAGACAAGGAAAACAAGTGATAAAAAATAACTAAATTAAAATTTAGCTACAAAAAATTTTAAGTCAAAATAAAAAGCTCACTGGATGGGCTCATCAGCAGAATAGAGGGGACAGGAAAGAACTGACTTCCTAGAAAATAAAACAAGAGAAGTTAACTAATCTGAATAACAGAGAAAAAAAAACAGTTTGTTTAAAAAAACAACAACAGAGCCTTAGGGACTCGTGGGGCCATGACAAAGCAGCTAGAGTCCACATCGCTCGCTGGATTTCATGGTGGGCAGGAGAAAGGACGCAGGGCTGAAAAAAGTAGTAGCTTTAGCTAAAAACTGAGTTTGGCAAAAGACATAAATCTACATTCTAGAAATTGAACAAACACCAAATAGATAAACCTAAATGAGTCCGTACCAAGACACATCATAATTAAACTACTGAAAAATAAAGACAGAGACTTTATTTTTTGAAAACAGCCTGAAAAAAAAAAGGACACATTACCTAAATGGGACCAAAAGAAATCAATTACAATGACATCTCATCGGAAAGCAGAGGCCAGAAATAAATGGCACAATACTTTCCGGATGTTGAAAAAAAGTTGTGAAAATATATTCCTATTCCTAGTAAAAATATACTGGTGAAATTATGACATCGGTAGAGTGTATAAAAGTTACGTATATGTAATGTAATACCTAGAGCGACCACACAAACCACAGAAGAGGTATATTCAATACGCTATAAATAAATGAAGATGAAATCCTAAGAGAATATGTAAGTAACTCACATGAAAGCAATTAAAAAGAACAGATGAACCAGAACCAGAGAAAACAAACCTAAAACAAATAATAAAATAGCAGACTTAAGCACTAACATATTGACAATTACATTAAGTGTAAGTGGTCTTGATATATATCAACTAACATACAGAGCTTGGCACACTGGATTAACAAATATGACCCAATTAAATGATGTCTAAAATAAAAAGTCACTTCAAATATAATAATTCAGGCAGGAGAAAGAGAAATACATACATACATACATATATATATATATAGATAGATAGATGTGTGGATGCATATGTTATGTATATCTCATGCAAATTTAGTCGGCATATATCAGGAGTGGCATCGTTTCGATGGAAATGCTCTTTTCTGTATCAGTGTCATTATCCTGGTCGTGATATTTCACTCCAGTTTTGCAATATGCTATTACCGGGGAGAATTGAGACAAGGCCAGTATCCGTATGTGAAATCTCTGGGATGGTTCTGTATTACTTCTTAATATTGTCTGTGAATTTACATTAATCTCAGAATAGAAAATCTATCAAAACTAATTTTAAAAACTGTGATGGTTAATTTATGTGGCAACTTGACTGTGCCTCAGGGTGCTCAGACATTTGACCAGACACGCAGGGTGTGTCAGTGAGGGCATTTGTAGATGGGAATTATATTTGAAATCAGTTGATTGAGCAAAGCGGACTGTATTCCCTAACGTGGGTGATCCTCATCCAAACGGCTGAAGACCCGGACAGAGTAAAAAGCTGAGTCAGAGAGAACAAAGCCTGCCTGACTGCTGGGGCTGGAGACGCTGGTCTCTGCCAGCCTTAGGAGTGGCACCAAAACATCAGGTCTTCTGAGGTCACAGCCGGCTGGTGTTCAGACTGGAACCACAGCACCAGCTCTTGTTCTCAGGCCTTGGGACATGGAATGGAAACACACATTGTCTCTCCTGCATCTCCAGTGTGCTGACTGCAGGTCTTGGGCCCTCTCAGCCTCCATAATTGAGTAAACTAATTCCTTATTTTATATAAATATATTGGTTCTATTTCTCTGGAAATTCCTTACTACAAAAAAAAAAAAAAATCAGGAGTCTGTTTTAGGTATATAATTTAGGTATAAAAATAAATTATGTATTTATGGGTATCAGTTTTTATTGATTCACATAGAAAAAAGGAGAGAAATTAGAACATTCTCTTTATTTTATTGATATTGTACATACATGCTTATGTGTGTGTGTGTGTGTGTGTGTGTGTGTGCGTGTGTGTGTGTGTGTAAAGCCTAGAAACAGATGTTGGTGGCGTGAAAGTAGACTCAGTTAACAAGAAGTAGAGTTTAATTAATAAAACACAAACCCTTAGAAATTTAAGATACAAAAATGCCTGCATTCATTACCTATTCAGATAAGCATGTGGTAATTTTTATTTGTCAGTGTAAATCAATCAACCTCCACTTTAAAAAAAAAGGTAGAATATTTTGGGTCATCAGTATGATTTAAGTAGTATTCTATTTTAGAAAAGTCATTTCTTTTTAAAGATGTTTTTAATATTCATGATTTGAACATTTAATTATGGTTGATATTAAATAAAAAGAAAGAGAGCACATTTTGACTTGCAAAGTTTGTAGTTCCTGAAGAATTCATCAGGCCATACTCAGTGGTTTAGGAGTCAATCTTCAGGTGTTTAGAATTCAGGAAAAGCATGTTTAACTGTAGATAAATCTAATTGTAAACTCTTTGAAATGCTTTTTTTTTTAATATGACAATCCTATAGACTGTACGTCTATTGAAATGAGTCCAATATATATTTAAGCACTGTTCTTATTCCTTATAAAATTTTAAATCAAACCTTCACACATAATTTCCACATAAATCATAAGACGCCAAACTCAGATTTCCTTGAAAAATATTACTTGAAGTTAGAAAGGATTTCAATGTCAGAGAGATTCTGATTCAAGTCACAAACCTCTACCTAGCATCGCGACAGTAACATCAGCAACACACGCATCAACTACTATGTCTGCTATATGTCAGCTAATTTGTATACAGTATCCTATTTTAGCCTAATAACAGTACAGAGATGAAGGTATTGGTTTTATTTTAGGATCAGGCTCAAACTTGTTATAAGTTCTTGAACAGTTATCTAATATATTTTTAGTTTTAGTTTCCTCACTAATGACATTGGGGAAACTATACCTATCTCACCGCATTGTGATTTTTAGGTAAGACAATACATGTAATACATCGAATGCAGTGCAATTAACCTAATGGTCACTAAATAATGTGACAGTCCTTCCATTTTAATTAAAATGATAGTCAGGTTTACTTCATACACAGAGGTAAGTCAGGATCTGCAGGGTAGAGATGAGAGTGGCCAGGATGTGGCTGATCAGGGTTCGGTGTTTACAGATATCGATCACCTAACCGAGTCAACTTCACATGCATCGACATTTCCTCTTTAAAAAATGTATGAAAAAATAAGCTGTCCATTCAAGATTTTGTTTTTCAGACAGGAGAAATTTTGTTCCCTGCTGTATTCCTTCTTTTAAGAAGTGGTTGACAAGAAATAGCATTATGCCCTACACATTTATCAAATTAAAAATAAAGTCTTGAATTCATATTGAGATAAAACAACATTTTTAAGCTTCCAAAGATTCAGATAAAAAGACTTTTCATGCTTTAACGTTCTGAGCAGCACTAAATGACTCCCCTGGGCTCATTGCTAATTTTAAAGCTATTAGACATAAGGGTTGGATTTCAAGGGAGGTACGGAACTGAATTCATTCTTTTTCCTTTCCAGAAGGAGACCCCACGAGGCTTCAAGATTTAAAGTCAGTCAGCTCAACAGACCATGACAAGAATCTTCTTGATAAATAAAAAAAACCTATTAAGAAGCCGTTTGATGGGGCTTTGTGGGGAATGGTTTTGACCAATTCTTTTATTATGTAAGGCGTGTCATTCTTAAACAAAAAAACAAACAAAATCTCTTAAATTTTGAAATATTTTCATTTATAAAGATAGCTTAGGAACATATTTTCTGATTCATGTAGCTAGATCTCTGGTTACCAATATGCTATATAGCAATATACACTATTATCTAATGACATGATACTATGCATTTTTTCATATCATTGTTTTTACACAGATTAAATAACCAATGTGTGACTTTTTGATCTTAATAAATCAAAGACTTTCCTATTTATAATACCACATAATACTACTTACATAATCACACATGATGCATGAAACATAAGATAATACTCATCCCTCACTCTATTTTTAAATGATTACTTTTATTAATAGAACTCTCTGTAATTTGACATGTAAATTAATATTGAGGGGATTCTCTACCTGAAGATAGTTAACAAGATTTTTTGTTACTTATAATAAACAATTAATTTTGTATATCTTTTAAAGTACAGTTACTTCAGCTTAAATAAAGTCGCAAAGCAATTTCAATCACTATAATTAAGTAAAGAACTAGGTCTGTGATTCAAGTAATACATGCTAACGGCAATCGAAGTTGTTTGGCGACCTCCTATCTTGCTTCTCTGGACATTTCAATCAACAGTGTCTTTCTACTAAATTTGTATTGGAGATTTCCACAACAAAATGACATAAGGAACATTCCAGGTAATGTGAATTATCTGTCTTTGTCACTGCAGATCTATTTGCTTCTAGAACATATAAGCACATCGAACAGACTGATCGTGGCAAATTCGGATGTGGAATGGCCAAAACAATAATTTAAAAAAGACTCTTTCACACAGAGACAAAATAAAAAAAAAGATTAAAAAAAAAAAAAAACTAAACAAAACTAAGAAAGAAAGAAACATTAGCTTTTGAAAAATTACTGGGAATTTCCTCTGAGGCAGTCACTGCCTTTCTAAGGCCACCAGGGTGCTACTGGCTCCATTATCTTTAATTTCCCGTTGCAGGGGTTTATTCACATTCCCTCACTCAAGCCTCTGAGATGAGTGGCAGGAATCAGAGAGATGCCTTGAAGTGTGATTAGGAAAGCCGTCACCCACAGAACGTGGTTACAAGTTCCTTAAGGCATTGAACTCATGTTCTTAGTCTCCTTTATCTCAGACTCCAAAGAACCTTGGTGACTGGCCAAATAGTGCCATTCTCCAAAGTTAATTAAGCTATTATTTCCTATATGACCTTATGAGGGTTCTTTACAGCTTCATATGCCCTCAAAGCCCTCTGAATTCAATAACAAATTTTAAGAATATTAAATGCAGTAAAATTCATCTCTAATTCCGACAATGTTATACGTCAGTCTAGGCTTCGACCAGGTAAGATCACAATTAGAAAAAAAATAAAGCCAAAAACTGCTAATCTTTCCTTAGTGTGGCTTTAATAATTTTTATAATATTAATATTATCTTTTTTTTCTTCTTTTTCCTTTAGCAGGTACTTTTCATCTATTAGGTTTGTAATGGTCTTTGTCTCCCATAATCCCTCTTGATTTTCCTTTTTCACTTTCAAGATAAAGACATAGATATAAAAGATATATATTTTTAACCAAAAATAAAAAGGTAGTCAATCACAGGCATTTCCTCAGAGATTTTGCAATAACAGAAGTTTTTGCTTACTGAAGGGATCAGAAACTGTATCTCAAATCAACAAAATATCAGAACAAAACAAACGAATTTTTTTTCTAAAAAAAGGGTATAGTTAACATCAAGTCTCATATCATGTGGTATTTATAATGAATTGTGAAGTAAGCAAAACTGAGTAATTTAACAAGGGTAATCTCTGTTCTCTATATACAAGCATCTATAACAAAAGCAAAAAAAAAATCAACTATTGCAGGCTCTGTGATCTTATTTTATACATCTGAGTGTGATGTCTCTAGAATTTACATTTTTGAGTTATTTCAAAATAAATAGCATTGTTTTATAAGTGTACATGCCTGTTTTAGTTGACCTAATTGGCCTAAGTTTATAAATTTCGACCGCTGCACTATAGTCCATTGTAAGCATATATCATCATTCGCTACCCATTCAACCAATGATAAACATTTATATGGTTTCTACATTTTTACTAGCACAAATAATGTTGCAATGTGCATTCTTTTATTTCCATGAGCATATGTCAGGGATATTTCTGGTACTAAATTTACAAGATGGATTTCTAGAATGGCTGTCCCAATGAGACTTCCCCAGTACACACATGCATGCACACATATGTACAGATAGCACATAAATATGGATCTTATATAAGTTGGATCTTTACTCAATATCATATTTGCATTTTGATCTTTAATTTGATTTTCTTATAAATTTGAGAAAAAACTATGAAGCTAAAGAAGGAACGCATAGAGAGGAAAGATTTCTTAAATAAGACAAAAAAGTCAAAATGCTTACATATTGAAAAAAAAATTTATCAACTAATGTTAATAAAATGAATATCTAAAAATTGAAACCAATATCTAGATAGTTTCCCAAGATGACAAAACTTTTTCTTTTCCCCTTGAACTTTTGTATCATACCTCAAATGTCATGAAAGAGAATTTTAGAAAATTAATCTTCAGGATTTAATGAAAATAATTCAGTTTTAGGTAATGCTGGTCTTCCAGTTGACTGTACTTAAATGTCATAAAACACTTAGAATAAAGACTCTATTCATTAGCAAATACTTAAGTTGAAAGCGCATAGAGGTTAAAATAATAGCCTATTATATTTTGAAATACGTTGCTACCTTAGAAGTTAGAGAGGCCTAGCAAATATGCCCTACTCAGAAGTTACACATTGTCAGTGTTCACATAGAAGGAAATTACATGCATGGCCTCGCTCAGATTAATTTGAATAATTTAGGTAAATTGATCCTAAAAGCCACACCATAGTATGTTTTTTACTTTCAAAATGTCAATTAATCTCTCCACTTTGAAACATCCCTCAAATATACACTTCACTTTCACTATCCATCCAAAATAGAAAGGCGAATTCAAGCAATAGCATATCTCATTATGACAATGGTGACAGTGACAACGAGAGGTGCACATATTGACAACCTACTTCATGCTTGGGACTTAGGCATGTAGTAGATTACCTCATGAGACCTTAAAACACCATAAACCAGGGATTATCATCATCAACATCAGAAAAGAAACCAACACTCAAGAGAGTTGGAGTAAGTTGCAGAGTGTCTCATTATAAGAAGCAAAGCCAGGGCGAAATGATTCTATCAGCTCTCCTGTTTCCAACATACGTCCACTTTTAAAAATAATCTCATGATGGTTAATTTTATGTGTCAACTTGGCTGGGCCATTGTGTCCATGTATGTGGATCAAGCAGTTTCCTGGATGTTTTGTGAAGGTGTTTTTTTCCGGATGAGACTGACGTTTAAATTGGTGGAATTTGCATAAAGTAGATTGCCCCCCCTTGTGTGGGCCCCATCCAATCAGTCGAAGGCTTGATTAGAACAAAAGATAGACCTCTACAGGAGGGAATTTTTGAGCAGACAACATTCAGACTTGCATTACAACATCGGCTCTTCCCTGGGTCTCTAGCCTACTGGCCTCGTCTGCAGATTTTGGACTTGCCAGTCTTTCTAATCATGAGAACCAAATGCTTAAAATAAATCTCTCTGTATGTATAGACATAGCCTGTTAGTTTTGTTTCTCTGGAGAACCAACTAATGCAAATGCTGAAAGCTAGCAATGTGTTTGTGAGCTCCAAATACTATTCCTTTATTTTATTTATGCTCCTTCTCATCCTATTTCCTTCTGATTCTTTCCCCTCCTCCTCTTTCTTCTTCTTCTTCTTTTTCTTCTTGTCTTTTAAAGAACATGATTTTGCAATAGAAAGTAATTTCATGATTTTACTCATAATTCCTATATTTTTATTTCATTATTGCATTTGTTCCTTTAGTCCTGACAAGAAAGATATCCAGACTAAGATTTTATTTTCAACTGTCTTTAGGTCAGACCAGATTCATCTTTAGCACCTCAAAAGGATTTTAAATCTTTATCTTCTAATTCTTTCCTATTATAGCAGAAGATGTCATATTCATATACCATATTTGTATGTTATATCTTAATCCTTATATGAATTAATTATTATCTCAGTGTCTTAAATCTTCAGTCATATATTTGTCTGTAGTCCTGACATTTTTTCTCAACCTATATTTCAAAGTTACATTCCCATCAGGTTCTTGGTCTATGAATTTCTGATAGGCAGGTTCTATCTCAACTGAAAACCATCTACCTGCCTTATTTAGTCCTTATCTTGTTCTTATCGTAGGATTCAAGTTGTGGACAGGAAGTCTTCAATAAGCAAAGTACAAGATTATTTTCATTAACATGGCCAGCTCATCCATCTGAAAAATCTTAGGTCTCCTCTATACTTTGATCAAGGCTCCTGTCACCAGGTTAGAAGTCGGGGGGGGGCATTAATAATTTCTTGACCTTATTATTATTACTTATTTATTCATAGGTGCTTTATCTCCTTAAGATGGTTAACAGCAACTACAATTAATGAAAGATCCTGGGTCATTTCTATTAATCTGCTCTTCTAAATAAAATATAATTCTTAGTATTACTATAGAGAGAGTTTCTATATTTATATTTGTTCACATTTTCTTCTGAAGCATGGACTTTGCAAAACAACATCCTTATTATCTGTAAATTTTAAGTTGTTTTAAGATAAAAAGCTGAATAAAAAGAATGTTGACACTTTTCAGTAAACTCTTTTGGTTAAATAAAACCATAACAAAAACTAGTTTTCAGGTTTATTTTTATGAAAGGATTTCAGCCTCTGGGCTAATCAGAATGTCTATCTTGGATGACAGATATTCTTAGTTCAAACCATTATGGTGAAGCAGCCGTAGGAAGGACAAATGAAAGAGGCACTATTAGTCTTTAAGTCGTCCCAAGAAAAAGCTATTTCTCTTTATTTTTGGATCTTCAACACTTAACATAATCTCTAAATATATTTAAAGGCATGACTCAAAGCTTTCCCATTTTTCATGACTACTTCATAAGCCTTTCTATATTCTACTTTGTTCTAGATACTATTCTAAGTTGAGAAATTAATCAAAGATTCAATCTAAAACCAACTCAAAACCTTAATATATTTGCTAATCACACTTTCTTTGAACCATCAAAGATAATGAGGTAATTGAGCTTATAATAGAACTTACTTATTGCCAAGAGAATGTTAAGTTTCAGAATCACTAGACCAAATCCTTCATTTCCCAAATAAGGGAATTGAGACACATAGGGCTAATTTAGCTCAGATTATACTTTTATGTTTGGCAGTCGATAGTAGAGACCACTTTCTTTTGCTTATACGTCTTAATACTTTCATCTAACTTACTACCTCCTGAAACATGTAAAGTCTTATGGGGAAAACAAAAGACTATAACTTATACTCTTTACTCGATAACTCAGAGCTGATTACCTGATATATGTTTTTTTTTGAAATATAAAATTGTTCCATAGTTTTATAACTCTGTAAAAGTTAAAAATTAAGATGTCTTAAAAGCAAAATTGAAAATTTGCAAATTCAAGCTCTGATTATGTTAATTTAAATTATGAATGCGTTTCTTAGTATTATCATGTATTTTTAAGACCTTTTGATAGTTATAGTCTAAGAATTTGGAGAAAAGATAAGTGCACTTCAAATGGTAATGCATTTCACATTTTTAATGTAATCCTTTAACCCAATATGTTTACCTCCGGTTCCTTCAGAATCCTTTAAAAAATGATGTCTATGATGTGTTAGTAATAAACTACTTTATTTTAATTGCCTACAAATTTATATGGTTTAAAATTGGATTTTCCCGTATTTCAAAAGCATTTACTTCATAACTCCTTTTCAGTTCCTAACATAAGGACATTTCGTACAAGTAATTACGAGAATAGGAAATACCTAAATTTATTTACATTCTAAGAGCATTATATTGAATTAATTGTATATCTCCCTTATATGTGACCTTTGGAAAAATTCAAAATGCAGCAAAGTGATCAAGAAGGGCTGTCCTTCAACCTGATGCAATTTTCAAGGATATGTAATACTTTTAACATATGAATAATTTACTTAAATGAAAATTGGTATTCTCTCACTGTAATTTTGAGTCCTCTAGTTCCAATTATACATAGCCTTGGCCTCTCAAGCTGCCAGTTAAGAAAAAATCAGTCTTCGCCTGATAAATCTGAAACCTTATTTGGCAAGATGAAATAAGTTGGAAAGTTGCGAAGTTATCATGCAAGTTCAGTGAGAGATCAGGGGCGGGACAGAGAGGAGAGAATAGATATAGGCGAGGACACAGATTTACAGAAAAAAGAAAACAGTTTCAATAATGGGAATAAGGGAAGAGAGAGAAGATCAAAGTCACATTGGTCTGAGGGCAATTTGTGAGATAGTAATAGTAACCAACATTTAAGGTATGTTAACTAGTCTTGGTTCTAAGCTCTCTTCATGCTAGAAATTATTTAATTTTTGGAACAATCTTAAAATATAGGTATATTTCTATTTTCACATAAATACCCAAGTACTTAAACCACATATTTCATATTTCTTAGGGAAAAAAAAGTCAGAGTTATTTTACTATTTAATCATTGGAGTTTTTCCCCTAAATAAAAGACTTTCATAATTTTCAAACTCAGCTCACACACACACACACACACACACACACACACACACACACACAAACCCTGACTCCCACACAAACATCTAATATGTGTCTCGTGACTATTAACGAGTAACCTTACTTGCTTTTCCTGAACCTATAAGAAAACAAAATGTCTTCCTCTGAGACTTAGCAGACATGCTGCTACTGTATCACTCTACCAATCAAAATACAGCTTTGAAAACTTCCAACCATGAGACTATTATCTGATTTTATAACCACAGTCTAGTTTCATTTCTCAGAAATATGGACCATACAAGAAATTCAACAATAAATAATGTCTTGTCATGGGCTATGAATTATTTCTATTTTGTTAGAATTGCTAAATTAATGCCCCAGTTAGATTACACTATTATGAAAATGACACAAAGACTTAGCTGCTCTAA
>NW_006440645.1:8850501-8888064 GCF_000325575.1 Pteropus alecto | reverse complement strand
CATTTAATTGACAATTTTGTTTTTGACACCATGGACATATTTTTAAAGTATTTTTATCTGTTCTGTGTGATGCAATTTATAATTTCATAAACGCAATTATATCGATAAAATACAGTTTATAAATTACAGATCAATCCTCTATTCTGCTTTGAAAAAAAAAAATCTTTGACCGTGCTAATAGCAAAAGAGGAATCTGTTAGTGGGCCAGAGAAATCAATGGTTTTCTGGAAAACCAAAAGTAAGTGAGATTATATAGACTGATAAGGAAATTAGATAAAGGGACATCTGAAGAAAATTGCCAAGAAGTTCAGTGCCAATGGTCCAGGGTGAGTCCCAGGAAGACATAACCTAGAAGGATATAGGCAGAATCAAAATACGCTGCATCCACAAAGTCAAAAAGTCAGAACATCAAAAATACAGCTGGAGAATACAAAAAGCTTAGCAATTGCTTAAAATATATTCCAGTAGGAATTGGGAAGAAAGAGGAAAAACAGAAAAAAGAAAAAAGAAATCAAACATTTTCCTGGGCTAAATGAAGGCCAGAATCTTCAGAATGAAAGCTTTCTACATAGCAGTATCCACAATAAGGGAAAAACAGCTAGAATTTGATCTACTCTAGTAAATGTTTAGAAGTCAATTGACTTAAAGAAAAAAAAGAAGAAGAGCAGGTTACCTAATAAGAAATAAGATTGGTGTTACACTTTGGATTGGCAAGGTACAAAAAGGCAATAAAACTATGCCTCAGAATTCTGAGGAAAGAATATTCTGAATTAGTAATTCTATAGCTATCTAAAATAGTAATCTAATATGAATTCAAAACACGTAATAAAAGAAAGCTATTCAACAAATATTTTCCTCTACATTTGAAAAATAAGTTAGAAAATAAAGATCGGTTTCCTTAGAAAGTTCTCAATAAAATGAAAATCAGATATAATACAACAAAGAACAGATTCTATAGTGTAAACAGTCTAGAAATATAATTGAAAAATCTCCAATTTGTAACTTGAGATACAATTTTTTAAAAAAGTCAGAAGTAATTAGGATAGAAAGAGAATTTATAGGAAATGTATTAAAAGTAAATTATAATTCATTTCACCAAGTATAGAATTTAGCATATTAATGTTCTATGCTATTCTTTGTCTTATCCATCGTCTTTTCTTTATTTCTGGCCCATTACAAGGAAATAAAGACTTTTTCAGGGTAGTTTTTGGTCTACTTATGAAATAATCTGAAAAATGGTTTTATTCTAATTGATTTATATAACACAAATAAAGAGACTTTGCTTACCCCAAATACTTGTAAAATACTTTCAATCAGCACAGGTTTGGTGACCTATTATTATATCATTCATAACAATACTCATACAGTCATAGCTTAAATGTTGTTTATAAAATTTCACCAGTTAGGTCAATATTAGCATAATGTTGAAAAAAGTATTGCACAAAAACAAAATATAATAAAACTTGGGTAAATAATAGTATAACTGACAGAGATCAGTGGATGTGTTGACTAATGGATTAAGTCAACTGAAATATATCACTTGAAGTTAATTTATATAACTGGAATAAACAGAAGTAATAATGTAACTAACCATGATGAGAGGTCCTAGCTAGGCTATGACTTTCTGGCCTTCATAACACCACTACAGCAATATTGGAAGGAACCCCCCAGAAATTCTCTATCTTACCAAGACAAGCTTTCCCATTTCCCCCACGACATCACCTGTTATAGACTGAATATTTATGAACATCCAAATTCATATGTTGAAACATAATCACTAAGGCGATGAATTTGAGGTGGGGCTTCCAAGGGCTGCTCTCATAAAGGGAATTAGTGCCCTAATGAAAGAGGTCCCAGAGAGATCCCTCACCGCTTCCACCATGTGAACTTAGAGTGAAGAAATGGCAATCTATGAACCAGAAAGCAGGTCCTAGCTGACACGAAATATGCTGGTGCCTTAATCCTGGATTTCCCAGTCCCCACAAATGAGAAAAATCAACTTCTGTTGTTTATAATGCATCTAGTCTCGTACAGCAGTCTCAATGGATTGAAATTATGCCAAAGTTGACTAGATGATTGATAGATCTCCTAGCTTTCTGACAAAACTGATTCTTCTGACAATGTTTAGCTCATTAATACAAAGAGATCGCTCCACAAAATAAAACTGCAATTTAAACTGAATACTGATTTTTCTTAAAGAGACCATAAGGACCGGTGCCATCATGATTGATATCCCTGATAATCTCAGTCAACACACAGAATCTAAAACGCTCAAGCAATCTCTTACTATCCAGATACACGATCCTGGACATGCCTTAGGATAACCCCCTACCCTCCTAACCGACCTCTGACATGTTGTCATCGTACCTGTTGAAACTCACAGTCTACCATCAGGAAACTTCCCTAAAATACAAAACTCTTTTTAATGTTCGCTTCACTTCCTTGCTTTAAAAGAAGCTTACCGGTTCCATGGGAATTTGCCATCACCTCGGAGTCTTTTTCCTCACACGCATTTTAGATTCCCTGGTTCATCACTATAATTGCCCCTTTATAAAGTCTCCATTCAATAAACTCACCGGTCCCCAAGGCGAGGATTCCACACGTCTTCACCTTCATTCATGACACCATCACAGCTCCTCTTCGGTGAACAACCTTGCTCGTTATTTCACTGCAAGAAAAAAAAAAAAGAAAATTTCACAAAACTCACACTACTTTATCTAAATCATTTTAAAGTACTGAAAAGTGTTGGATTCATCCTTGACTCTTCTGTCTCATAACTTAGATTAAACCTATGAGTATATCCTGTCATCTTCACCTGCTACAGAGATCTCGATTACGAATCATTTTATAAGGACAGTATAATATTTCTTTAAACAAAAAACAGACAAAAACACTACAAGAAAGGTAAATAACACGATATTTTTTCTCATAAAACACATATACAAAAACCTTAACCAATATATGAGCAAATAAAATGGACCAATGATACCTGATGATTAACTTTACCTGAAGAATACAAAGATAGTTTAACAGTGGAAAATTGATTAATGTAATCCATTACATTAATATAAAAAAAAGGAATGTAGTAAAGTCAGTAAATGTAGGAAGGTTTTGGGGAAAGTTCATAATCTATTTATGAATTAAAACAGATAATCTTACCAAACTAGAAACAAACATGAAATTTTTAAATTTGGCATTGGGATTAGATATTAAAGCAAATTTCAGCAATCATGATTATGAACTACTATAAATGAATAAAATGTTCAAGACTTCTGTACTTATAATTACAAAGCTTTACTAAGATAAATTTAAGGTGTATAGAGAGGGCTATAACTTGTTCTTCCATGGAAAGACTCAATACGGAATATATTGGATATATACACATATATATTCAGTTTGGATATTTATATAATCACTCAATTTGTATATATACATATATATATACACACACAAATATATATGCAGTTTATATATATGCATATACATATTTAGTTTGGAGATTATATAGTACATACACAAATACAAATGCACAAGCAAAGATAGCTTGAACAGTACATAAAGAGAACTAAATATAAAGGATAAAAGTGATAAATTAGAACATATTAAAATCAAGAACTAATAAACATTGCAATACAACATTAATAGAGTGAAATGGAAAGAAAGAGTGAGGAAGTATATTTTCAATAAATATAATGAACAGAGGCTTAAATCTAAAATATATAAAGTATGTCTACAAAACGATCACAAACAATTCTGTCAACCCAACAGAAAAATCTGCAAAAGACTTGAACTGTAAATTCACTAAAGAGGACATGTAAATGGCTTATAAAATTGGAAAAGTGCAAAACTCCATTACTCGTGATGGATGTACAAATTTAAAATATGATGTGTTACTGCTACCCACCCACCTGAGTGCGAAGCTAACAAGAGACAGACGATACCGAGAGTGGGTGAGGATTTGGAGCAACGAGAGTGCCCATGAACTGCAGGTAGGAATGCATTTATACAGAGAGTTTGGAAAGTGTTTGGCAATATTTACTAACGTTAAAATGTGTATAGCTTATGATCCAGAAATGTATTCCTAGGATTATAAACAACGAATACACACACATGCATTCACCCAAAAGCATTTATGACAATAATCATAGCAGTCTTCTTCACAATAAACCCAAGTAGGAAGCAATCTAAATGCCCACTAGCAGTAAAATTAATAAATTAAGGGCAGCATATCTACACAAGAAGATAATATAAAGCTATGAAAATTAAATGAACAAAAATCTTTTAACTATAAGCAACAGCAGGTATGAATCTCACAAACATAATGTTGAGCAAAAGGATATAGAAACATTCTGTCATTCCATATATGTGAAGTTTAGAAACAGACAAATTCATTTCTTATTGTTAAAAGTGAGATATTGATTGGAAGGGAGAACGAAAGGGGTTAAGGGATGCTGGTGATGGTCTCTTTTTTTATTTGGGCCCTACCTCCACGAATACCTCTGCTTTATTAAAAATCACTGAATGGAACATATGTGGCTTTTATGCTTTTCTGTATTTATGTTATGCTTCAGTTAAGTAAACAACTCATAAACAACCTTATGAACAAAAAGGATTCTTAACTTTGCCAATTCTTGCCACCTTCATTGGTACCATTTTATTCTCAGCCATTAACATCTATTGTCTTGAAACTGCAATAATTCACACACATACACACACACACACACTCATGCAAACACTTGCATGCTGTTGAATGCAGAGGAAACAGGTTTACAGAGTAGAGAGAATCATCCTTATTTAGGTAGTACATGGATCCGCTTATCAAGATATTGAGTTTCCTGCTTTTTCAGGCAGACATCACAAAGAACTTCTGGGCTCTGTACAAGACACATTGTAGATGCTTGATAATTACTTGTTGACATTGATAATGCCACCTGACCAGTGTGTAAAAGATTTCTATGTAGATAAACACCTTGCAAAATGAAACATTCATTTACTAAAGAC
Source organism: Pteropus alecto (assembly GCF_000325575.1). NCBI lineage: Eukaryota > Metazoa > Chordata > Mammalia > Chiroptera > Pteropodidae > Pteropus > Pteropus alecto. The sequence continues at coordinate 8,883,063 of NW_006440645.1, read as the reverse complement.
ATATTATTAAACAGATGAAGTAAAATAAATTTACTATTATATAGAGTTGATTATGCCAATATAGTTATGTTATTGATAAATTGCACATTGAGTCTATGAATTAGTCTTCATTTATTTATTCATTAAATAATTATTTAATGATTTCAAATATTTTTCAAGTATCTAAGTTTTACATATAGAATTTAAAAAATGAGATAAAAGACTGTGTGTCCTCAAAGTACTTATAGTATAATACAGTCTTAAAAAATATCAGGCATTTAGAAAAACTATACTATATATTTAGAGATCCAATTTAGATCTAAAGAAAGGTTTAAAATGAAATTAAGTAGCAATTTACACTCGATTACTGGAAGAATACTATCACTGACTCCCTGTATTACTTTCTTTCATTGTTATCGTATCTAAAATTTTCAACAAACACCAATCAGAGATTTCTTTTCTGGTATAAATATCATGGAAAAGCTACCAAAATAAAAAGAAAAGCCACCCTTTAAAAAAAATGTTTTCGTCAATTATTTTTATGGCTACTGAGCAAGTACGAAAATGGTTAAATGTAAATTTAGAAAAAAGACGAGCACATGAAACCAAAATATATTGCAATGGCCAATGACACAAACTGATATCTAAGGAGCCACTTTTGACAATAACTCTGTTATCTAGAAAATGAGATGATTTGACAAAATAGAGTCCCCATAACATAATAACTGAGGTCAATAATAGTTCTCTTTCAGAGGAGGAATGACTGAGTATTCAACTGTGGCTTCTTTGTGCCTCCATGAATGGGCGGCTGTCAGGCTGCTCTGCAGAACTACTGTTTCACCCATTTCACCTTTGAATTGCTCATGCGTTTAAAACTAGTTCATTTTCAATCAAAGGAATAAAAATATGACATCGTTTCATAAGTAAATCATTCATAAGCAAATAATGATAAATATATATATATATGACTCAGTAATACTGACGAAGATCTGAAGAGTTAACATTTTTTAGCCATTTGATAATCATTCAATAAGCAGCATTCTTATTTCACACTGTAATAAGTGGGTTAGGTGAAAAATTATCAGAAAAGATATGAGCTATGAGTTCAACTTTAAAAGTATCATTAGTTTATTTTTACAACTTGGCTTTGTTTTTGAACAAAAATAAAATAATTTATTCGGTTTAGAAACTTTGGGTGATTTTAAGCATATTCTAATAATCCTCCCTTGTGCAAAACACTTTAGCCCTTCTTTTATTATATTTTCCCACAAAAAGCAGTTGCCTTCAGAAATTCGGAACATTTTAATCAGGTTTATATCTTACAATACCCATTTCCGCAAATGCAAGAATATTAAAAAGAAAGACTTTAAAACTTTTCAACAAGATTTGTTAAATTACAGGTTGATACAGCCTAGAGTTGTCCCTCTGTCAAATTCCAACAACATATGGCTAAAGTTTGAGAAAATCTGCATCATTAGAATAGTTATTTCAGGTCTGCCAAAAAGCATTCCAAAACCGAAAGAGGAGTCTGAACATGGAGACATTAATGCCAAGGATTAACTTTATGTAAACCAACGAGCGGTGAAGTGACTATGAGCACAGGTGTCATCGAAGGTGAGTTTTCTATAACTAAGAAGAAGAAGAGAAATATACCTGTTATTTAATAAGCAGTGAATATTTTTCGTGCGACTATATCATCAGGTGTTATTCTTCGAGCTGGGTGTTTTGAAGGAACCAAAACAGATAAAACAGAGTAAATCGATCCCTAATGTCTTGAATTTTGTATTCTGGTTTGGGGAGAGGCGTGGTAGCAGGAGAGAAATAAAAATTTAAACGGATATATATTATTAGAATAACTATGGTGACAAGTACTAAGGAGACAAGCAACTGGCATGGCGATAGAATGTGTTGACGAAAAGAGTGGCAATTTTAAGGGTCTGCATAGAGGTCCTTATGGAGAAGTTGACACCAAAAATAAACAAACAAACAAATAAATAAATAGAAAGAAATAAAGAAACTCCTGAGGAAATGTGTGAACAAGAACATGTAGATATCCGGGAGGAAATTACTGCAGGGAATGGGACCAGTTTTGAAGCCCTGAGAGAATTTTTGGCTGCATAATAACACAGTTACGTGTATATCAGTATGGAATCAAGGTTGATAAATCATATAGGGACAAAAGATGGGTGAGGACAAAAGAGAGAGAATGAAAAGGAAGATACTGCCGAAATTCGGGTGGGAGGAAGTTGTGGCTTGTGGCAGGGCAGTAGATGCGGAGATGGCAAAAAAGATTTTCGAATCTGGGAATTTTTTTAAGCAAGGGCAGAGTCTGACGTCGTTTATAAGAGAAAGAATAGCATCAAGTAAGATTCTCAGAGCCAAAGCTCAAATAAGGAGAACAACCGAGTGGGCAATTACAGAAACTGGTAAAACGTGAGGTGGTGTTTTGTTTTTTTTTCCCCTAAGGGACAAAAAAAGAAAAGAAAAGAAAGTTTAGTTTAGAACAAGTTAAATTTAAAATTGCTATTAATCGACTCAGTGAAGATGTGGAGTCAGGTACTGGGTATATGAGACCAGAAACCAGAGGACAGTTCTGGAGAGAGAGAGACATCTGGGGGTCATTAGCATATAAAGAACTTATGGGGTGTAAAGCCATTAGAACTGAAAGTAACATGAAAGGATTTATTTTAAAATGAAATCACAAAAATACACTGGCTGGACACTCAGGCAATGTGACGTTGAGGGGGCTGGGGTATGAAGAGGAACCACAAACACGGGCTGACAGAACTGCCAGGGATCTAAGCAGAAGGACAGGAGGCTGATGTGTCCTGAGAGTGAAGAAAGGATTTCAAATAAAAGAGGGAAAATTAGTGCTTCCTCTGAGCCAAGTAAAATAAATCGGGAGAAGTAACCACTGGTGACCTTGACAAAAGTAGTTTCTCTGGAGTTGTGGACAAGACAGCTAGCCTGGCATGGTTCACGTAAAAATGGCAGAACAGAAAATGGACACAGGGAGGACAGCAAATCTTTCAAAGGCTTTTTCTTTAAAGGCAAGGGAAATGATGGTGTAACATCTAAAGAGAGAAAGTAGAATGGAGAGAGTTTATTTCTCTCTCAAGATGAAAGCACGTTGGTATGTTTAGGAAGAAGTTCTAAGACCAAGCAAACGAACGCACATCAAGGATGCAGGAAAAGAGGAGAGAAAGGGTGACCTCGGCTTGAAGTGAGCCACATCTGTACAGAGGTGAAAGAAAAAGGGACATTGCAGAAAAAAAACGAAGGACAGGCATCTTATTCATCCCAAGAGAAGAAAAGGCGGATTATATAAAAACATATGTGGTTCGATGGATAGACTTGCTGTGGAAATTGCGGAAAGACTCTTCTGATTACTTTTTAATCATTCAGGTAAACAAGGAATGAAGTCATCAGCAAAGAATAAGGATAGGGGAAGATGTGTTGGGGATTTGAGGGGAGAAGAGAAGGTGAGATCTAGTCATAGGGAGAGGAAAAGTTAACGGCTTGGAAAATATGATTTTCATGTAGCACTGAGAAGGCAGTTGAAGCTGCTGGTCGTAGATTTAACGTAAATTTTATCAGCATTACTGTATGTGTCCTTCAGTACCAGTTAGCTGCAAATCATGTGCATAGAGCAGACAGATGTGGATTTGCCAGTGGCTCTGGAATAGCTAAGTATCCAAAAGCCTCAAAAGTCTTCTCTCTCTTCTACAATTTCTCTTCTCACCTCATTTGTAAAAAAGTATCTAGTTTAAATAGTAGAAAACCTGATGTTTTACCAACTAAAGATCTTCCAACTTATGTCCTGAGTTATCTCTAGGCCTAGGCTTAAAAGTAAACATGTATTTTTATTTTTATATAAATGTTTATATTTTAGGATATTTTTAGATTTACAGAAATTTGTGAACGAGTATAGAGAATCTCAGTATACTCCACGTATACTTTACCCTATTCTTAAAATTTGTCACAATTAATAAACTAATGCTGAGACATTGTTGTCAACTCAACACCATTATTTATTCAGCTTTCTTTTAGTTTTTACCAAATGTACTTTTTCTGCTCTAGGATCGCATCCGGGAAAACGCATTACATTTAGTCATTGTATTATTTCCTTGGGCGCTTCTTGGTGGTGACGGTTTTAGATTTCCTTGTTTTTGATGACCTTTTCAGTTTTAAGGAGTACCGGCCAGATATTTTTGTAAAGCGTGCCTCGATTGGGATTTGTCTGATTCGTTCTATTCATTTGAATAGGGTTGTGTGTTTTTGAAGGGAGAGCACATCAAGCATGCATAGCACCCGTAAGACCTACGTCTGCTGGGGTCGGGATTCATCATCCAGAAGAGGAGCATTTAGTAGGTTTCTGCGCTGCAAAATTCCCTTTTTTCTCTTTCTTTCCACAGTGTAACCTTTGGAAGGAAGTCACCACGCACAGCTTCGCTTGGGGAGCCTGGAGTCACACTCCCATGTCTCTTCCTTGAGGTCACAGAATCTATACAAACTCTCTTCTGCCCAGGAGATTTACGTCTTCACCTCCAATTATTTACTTACTGGACAATTTTTTTTTGTACTATTATTATAGTAGTGTAAACTTACGGACCCTTATGTGGCTGCTCAGGTTCCAGGAGACACCACACCATCTTTTTTTTTTTTTGCTCACATGGCCCCAGCTTTAGTCGCCGGGAGCACGTTCAGTCTGTTCCATGTCCCTTTGACACACACTCATCGTTGCGGGTTTTTTAAATCTTTGTTGCGTGTTTCTCTTTTGAGCATTTTTTCACTTCCTGGCATTACAAAACGCTTCAGGCTCACCTTGTGTATCCCCCACTCTGGCCCTAGACTTAGTAGTTTATTGACTATAAATTTAGCTACAATAATAAAAAGAAATTGGTTGTCATCACACCATTAAGCATGATGATTAATGAAATTTGTTTTAATACTCTATCCGAATGCCAGATTTTAAAATTTCATGTCTATTTTTTATTTCTTGAGACATTTTAAATTTCATAAGACTAAATTTTTTTTCCATCCTGATATTCTTCTAGGGCAATGGATGCCTTGCTTTCTACATGCAATTGCATTAAAACAGACATATAGATTATAATGTAACAAAATATAGACCCAACACTAACAGTCAAATATACACACACACACACACACACACACACACACACACACACACACATATACATATATATATACATACATATGTATATACATATAGTAGGGATAGTACCTATTTTGATCTTCAGATGACCAGACACCAATAGCGCCTGACGATGAACTCATTTAATATTGACAACTCCATAAAGCACTGTGATAGGTCCTCTGTGGAATGTCTTATCGTATGTAATGCTCACAATAAAACACCATGAGGTAGTTAATAATTGTTCCGTTAGACAATTACTAAAAAAAAAATGTTCCCTTCACTATATTGGTGCAGGAAAAAAACAAATCAAATGATTTTAATTATTTTTTCTTCAAAATAATGGAATTGAATGTTAATACCTAAAGGTTCTTCTAAATTGAAAATAGTGTAATTCAACGATTTCCTCAAATTCTCTGGTTATGTTAGATGCCTTTGTCTCTCTATTCTTTTTATATTTGTATACATGTCTAGTAAAGTATTTATCACGTCGAGCCAAATTATTTAATATGTTTCTCTCTACATGTTTTATTTGCCTATTTAATTAAGTCTGATTTCTTCTATTTATTATAGAAAAAGAACAAATTTTAATTTAATGATTAAACAAATAAATAGCTGGGAGACCAATGCTAACATGAGAGGTTTTCATATACCATATCCAAGACACTCAATAAGTCCTTTTTTAAAGTAGTAAAGAGAATTAAATATAACTATTTATGATGGTTCTCAGATTATGATTAAATCTATATTTTTAGTCTTATAATTAGATATTTTAATAAACTTCAATATCACAAAAGGGGCAAAAATTTTTAGGAAAATAAAAGACAATAGATATTTCTCTGATTTTGTTTATTTAATGTATCCCTAAGATACAATACTAAGGGAGAAAACAAATGTTACTTTCCAAGTAATAAAAATTTACAAAGAGTAATTGATTTAGATTTCAATCCAATCTTACTAGCATATATTTTCAGTATAATTTATGACTGCTTCATTTTGAAATACTTAGTGTATTTTTAAAGGTAGATTGGTAAAGATCAGTCCAATTCTCTGTTTAACTTATCTAATGTCTGAGCTTTAATTGAGTTTATCCATCAAAGTCACATTTCATTTGGAGAATGGATGTCAGACTATAGCAGTTAGCAATGATGAAGGAAAGGACTTTAAATTAACTAACAATAGTATCTTAGAACAAAAATTAAGTCTATATTCATGGTTGACTTAGAACTTTAATCCAAATAAAAACTAGTTGAATACTGAGTGATGTTCAAATATTAGTTAAAAGTAGTATCATTGTAAATTCAAGGCATATAATAGAAAGATATTCAGGCCTAGGATTGTGTCAATATGTAGATAAATAAATTAAGTCAGGAGCTTGATAAATAGTTTATGTAAAATTCAATGTGTTTGGTTTGCATATTTAACACACTCATTAACGGTGATACAACTTTCAATATAATCAGGATACAAAATTATTTCCTTTTTGCTTTTGAAAGTTTATAGAAACTAGCTTCAAGAATAGAGGAACAGAAGGAAGGAAAATCTATACCTAATCTGTATCTTCTGGGTAATGATCATTGTCCATGGCTGGTGTGTATTACTTCCCCAGTTCCAGAATGCATAGTTGAAAGTGAAATATTTGGCGAATGGCAGGGCTCCTACATTAGTTGTGTGCCCCTTGGTGTAAGGTTTGTTATGGCAGGAAAGGCCAAGTGAAAGCCTCTATTTATCCAATTAGTAAACAAAAAGCAATAGTGAATCCCTAGAGAGACAGCAGAGCCCTGTGTCACCGTCCAGGGCTTGACGAATGTAAGACTCTCGATTCCACTACATGCCCATCAACGTGCCTATTCTTTGGCCTGTGCAGAAGACAGAAGTATTCACAGAGGGCGGAGGATTACCATAACTTAATAATGTGATGGTCGCTGTTGTTCTGAATGTGTGTTCTGAAGGTTCTGGGTACGTGGGTGCACGTGTGTGTGTGTGTGCCCATATGATCTGGTATACGGCTCTTGATCTGGTCAGGGCATTTTTTCTATATTTATTAATAAAGACCCTTGGAAACTGTTTTCTTGCAGCTGGCATGGCCAACAATACAGCTTTATAGTCTTACTTCAGGGCCATATCAACTCCCCAGCTCCATGCTGTAATCCGGTCTGCCAGGAGCTGATCACCTTTCCCTCCCACAGGACAACACACTGGTCCGTTACATTGACAGTTCCATGCAGCGGGATCTGGTGATCAGGAAGCAGCGACTACTTTAGACACCTCGGTGAGCTGTACGTGAGCCACCTGGTGGAAAATCAATCCCATGAAAATTCACGCGCCTACCACTTTAGTGAAATTTCTCGGGGTTTGGTGATCTGGGGTTCGGTGCTCAGTATAATCTAAGGGGAAAAGAAAGATGTTGCATCTGGTTCCTCTTAGAACAAAGAAAGAAGCATAATGCCTATTGATCTTTTCTAGAATTTGGAGGCAACATGTACTTCATTTGAGTGTGCTACCCACACCCAGTTACTGATTAATCCAAGAGATTGCAGTGTTTAGTGGGGTCCGAAACAAGAGAAGGGTTTCCAACAATCCAAAGAGCCATAAAAGCTGATCTGTCCCTTGGGTTTTACAATCACAAGTCCTCATGGTGCTCTAAATACTGGTGACAGGCAGGAATGTGAAGGCAGGCCCTCGTAGAGGAGTTAAGGCACAGGTCTTTATGGTTTGGCTTACAACTATGTCAGCCTCTACAGATAATTAATCTCCATTTGAGATATAGCTTCTGGCTTTCTGTTGCACATAGCCTAAGCATTTGACCATGAGCCACTGAGCCACTGAGTAGCCATAAATGAACTTAGGACTACTTTAATTGTCACTTTTATCTTCTTCATTCTACTCCACATGAGCAGATTGATATGCACATCCTATTGTTCAATTTATGATGACTGTCGATCAATTGTGTGATTGATGTCCAGGGCTCTTTCTTTATCTTCTACCTGAAGCATATGATTATCCCACTAAACTATAAACATTAATTATAATTTCTTAAATGTGAATATTTCTCTACACCAATATTTCTCACTGCCTGCCATGCTGGTCTGTATTCATCATTCCTTAGTAGATTGCTCATCAATGAATATCACTGAGTATCCTGGAATCACCTATGAATGTGGCCATATATTTTCTTTTTTAATTTTAGGTGGTGAGAATTACACTGTTAAACTGCTATAAAGGGGTGAGCAAATTAACACACGAATTTGTTCTACCCGGCTAAGGAGATAGTACCCTCACTAAGTTACTTCAGCATGATTCAACAATCAAAACTAATCAAATTGAGTAAACTTTTTCTGTCTTTCTTTAGTATGATATAAGAATGCTTTCAATTGTTATTTTCATCATCTTTTAATTTTCCCAAGTGAATTTTTGAAACATTTTTTAAATGGTATGGAATTTTGGAGATAAAAAGGCATCTCAACGCAGAAAGGATGAACTTTCTTCTCACAAGTGAGCTTGTAGCAGTCCTTTGAGATTTCGACATACATGCCCCATACCTGATAACATGGTAGCATCATATTTTAAATGTATTATACAACTGTTGTTGTTTTTTTTTTAATTTTCTTTGTTATCTTTGACATCCCCACCATGTAGTCACTAAATTCACTCAAGCAACTGGTAATTCTGTAAGCTGATGGACTTACAGAAGGATTGCAACAATTGTAAAAGCAAATACCCTATGAATATCATTCTGGGCTTTGTGTTTCAAATGTCTTGCTCTCAGGAAAATGATTAATTTATTAACGAATATATAAGTTCAATATATGCAATAGAGACTCAATAAGAGATCAACTAAAATAGAAGCCTATTCTTTTTCACAAGAAAGGCCAAGTTTCTGTGGTATGTGGTTCTGCTTTTGAAAAGCACCAGGGTTCAAGGTGATTTTCCCTTAGGTATCAATATCCACGATGTCTAAGACAGACGACCACCACAGCTGACCATGAAACTGCGGGAAGGAGAAAGGGTAAAGAGCTTACAGCCATTTACTTTAAAGCAAAACAAAGGCATTAATCACATCACTTTTCCTCATATCTCAGTGGCACAGGAGAGTGAGGATGCATGACACAATTCTGGAGGTGCAAAATCAGTAACAAAATTTTCGAGATAAAAACTGTCATTTTTTAGGAAAATGTCTTGAAAAGGTGCTTCAGGTAGAAGGGAACTGGATTGTGAGGCTGGAGAAGCAGGAGAAAAGACTGAAGAGGGGATCCCATCTACGGGCATTTCCAGGGAAAAGAGGTTTGGGCTGAGAAGAATACTAACGCTGAAAGGGATTCACTGAGCCAAATAATGCAAAGTATCAAATGTTCAACAGTAAATAGTTTGTATCCCTGTTATAATCCATTGCTTCTAATTCTAAAAGTTTTGAAAGCCTCACGTGTTCAGGCTTCTGGGGAAAAGTCAGAGGAAGGAGCTGAGACCAAGTTCAGGTTGACAATGGAGCACAGATAAAGTGACAGGTGCAGGATCCATGAGTGGGGACAGGGGCACAGAAGGAGTAAGAAATGATTGAAAAACAACATGACAGTGAGGAATTTGTAGAGTTTCTAGAAAGGACATAGGCTTTTCTATAGAAAGGACCTGGGATAGGAATCCAGGTCTATCTTAACCTGGATCTTAACAGGTGGATAAGCCCAGCTGACGAGCGATTTACACAATCCTAATGAGACTTTCAGAGGGGGGAGGGGCACTGTACCTGTGTTGGCAAGCAGTGTAAGTGGGGAAGATAAAGGTGTTCTTTTATTCTACTTCGACAGAAATTAATTAGAGATGATAGTTATATGCTTATTTCAGTGAATCAGCAGATTACATAATAGAAAACAGAGTTTCAGAGCTGTCAAGCGCGTTTCCCAGCAGAGCTAAGGACAGAATCCCAGGCCTCATGGCACTTACTTGAGTGTTTTCTGCACAGAATTGTACATCCTCAGACCCTAAAGTCCTCCAACGTACTTGGATTTCTTATATAACATTAGTTGCCTGTCTCTAAATTTTCTTTGCTCATAATTGCCTGTCTCAGATTTTCAAAGTAGTTAATCAATTGTTTGTTAATAACTAAACCAATGACTTTATTTTTCATAAAATTAAATGATCCATATGTATTAGATAAAAATAAGTTATATTACTACCTTTCGGATAATTATCTACCATTTGTTCATTCATTCTTTCAGTAAATCATAAAACATATATTGAACACCAATTATATGTCTGAGTATTGTTCTAGATACCTGAAAACAAACAAACAAACAAAGAGTGAACCGAATAAACACATTCTTTTATGTATAGTAATTTGTTTTGGGAACATCAAGCCATAAAGCTATTCTTCAGATATGATTACTAACTATTATAAATACTAACGGCATAGCACCTAGCCTTTATTTAATGCCTAATAGGTGCCAAGGACATTCGGTGCTTTAACTCCTTAATTCACTCTTCACTCTAATCTCTGAAGAATGGTAGTTTTCTGTTTTCGAAATGAAGAAACCGAGAGATAGAAAATTAAAATAACTCACTGAAGGTCACATGGCAATTAAGTGGCAGAGCCAGGAATGAAATTGGGAGGCCCTTATGACCACTGCATGCGTCCGCTGTTTACCTTCCTTAGGGAGAGGTGGGAAATGGGGAAATGTCAGAATACTTCCTAACAGAACCTTACTTAATGCATGCAAAATAAGATCTAATTTTCCTCTTGAAGAAATGAGCCTTATTCCTGTGTCTTTACATATTTAATACCCACCGTTTGTACATAGATGTGTTGATAAGACAAAATCATTAATAAAACAGGATGTGAGGAAATGCAGTCACTCGGTGTTCTCCGAAATAAGCAGAAGTGATGACATTAAAGGAAAGGAAAGGAAGGCACCCCTTTCTGTTGCCAGGGACTGCCTTCCTGCCCGCCTCCCCGAGAATGAACAGCCTGAGAACACTTGACGACGTGAGGCTGAGAGCACATGCACGCTGGTTCTTTGTGAAATGAAATATTCAGCAGCGAGACGAACTAAGTGACCATGAAAAGAGGTTTGAGGACGGACAACTAGAAGACAGATTCTGTCAGAGCATTCCGAAGAACCGGAAACGGAGCTCACCTCCAGGCCTGCCCGTGGCAAGCGAGCTGGACGGCGAGCTCCCGAAATCAACCCCAGTGCAACTGCAGACAGAAGGGCCAGCAGAATTACACGTTTTGCAGTTTAGATTGCAAGAGAAAAAGAAATTAGATGCATGTGTCAATAATGGCCTCCATGTACACCTGGTCATTCATTGTCCAGATGATAAATTTGGCAAGATCATAAATTTGGCAAGATCAGAAATAATATGGTTAAACTTTAAGAGGTGATTTGGGTACAGATTTGCACTATTTTCAACAATGTACCTAAATTTATTCATGGTTTCCCTATTTGGAATGAATGGATATTAAAAAAATATCTTGCATAGAAGAGTTTCAAAAAATTACAAAACGATGAATGAAAATAAGGGAGATATAAGCTTTTCACCAGACAGCAGAGAACAGCAGGTATGATTTTCAGCAAAAATTTCTAAAGATAAAAATAATTTTAATGCATTTAGAGCATATAATTTTGGCTGCTATTGGCTAAAATTAGAACATGATGCAATCATCTCTCTGTCTGAGTGGATTTCCCCATGGAAAAAAAGCCAGTAGATAAGCACAATGGGGCATGATCTCATGGGGAGCTTGAGCATTGAAAGGTAAGAAATATTCTCAAAATAATGGATTTTCCTCACTCGAGTTTGGGCCAAAATTATGTTTGAGATAGATTTCTCAACCTAGATCCCAATTTTGTTTCTCATAATTTCCCATGTTGGGTCTGCAAGAATCATAGATTAGATGATTAAAATGTGTGTGCCACACACAAACATTATCCATTCCTGTTCCAAAACTCAAGGAAGAAAGATTTGCTGGATTTTCCTCTTTCCCCACCATCCTTTGTCATTTTTTACTTCTTAGGACTTGTGGCCCCTCAGGTCTGAGGCAAAAGTCGGGAGCAGGAAGCACCTCACACATCCTCTCTGACTGTTCTCAGACACATTATTTGCAACACTAATGCACTACTAATAGCCTTTGCAATTTTCTTCACTAAAAGTAACCTCCATCTTTTCATTCATGACTCCCGGATAAGCTCTGTGATACTGATGGCTGTCATGTCTCCCAAAGTTACAAAGGCATGTGTGCCTGTGAGTAGAGAAATCAAACTTACTATTCTCAACATTTTTTCTCTAAACCATTTCATTTAACTTTCTAGAGGTATTTTTTTTCTTTCTTTTTTTCTTTTTTTCTTTTGGTGTTATTGTTGTTATTGCTGTTATTGTTGTTGTTCTCTCTCTCTCTCTAAAAGATATAACCCAATCAATGTTGGTGGTCATGGAACAGGTACCAATCGACTGATGATTTCGTTTCAATTGGCCTTAATAAATATGAGTTAAAAGAAAACTATTTCTCCTTTCCATGGCTCTTTGAGAACACATGGAAAGAAATCAAGCTCAGTTCTAAAAATCAAAATGAATCAAGAAAGATAACAAATTTAAGGAGCTGTGAGAAAGATCTATTAGTATGGAATGAAATAAGAACTGGCCCCAGGTATCTATCTGTACTCACTCACAGAGTATTCAATTTATAAATTCCAGCCTGAGTTAGGCTGCTTTCAAAGGATAAAATAAAAAATTAAATCAATTATCCATATCAATTTTAACTTTGAAAGATTTTAATGTTTCTCTACAGATTTGCGTTGTATATTGATTACATAAATAAGAAAACTATTCAACTGTCAGATTTCTTCTACATGTAGAAAGAACAGAAAAAGATAAAAACAATTCATTCTAGCTCATAATTTCAACATGAAAGTTGTATATTCCTTAAAGCATGCTTCTTCATATGCCTCAAAAAGTGATGTGAGATTTAAATAAAACAGAAGTCTATAAACTATATACATAATCTCTGATTATTTAATTTTAAAAAAAAAGCAAAGAAATTTAGACCTACAATTCTTACCCCTTCATTCTTGGGTAGAAAGTTCAATATATTGGCTCATAGCACAGGAGTATATTTTAATTTAGTCTGGCTTTGTCACTCAAAAATTTACAGAGACTGAAAATCTCAGTTTTTTCATAAGTAAAACAGGGTAAAACTTATCTTTCATTTTTAAATGACAAAATGCCTATAGATTGCTAAGTAAAGTGTCCTTGTTAAGTAGTGATCAGCTAAATTAATCAATAGCTATGAAACACAAAAAATAAACAAATAAAGCAAATGACCAAAAGGTCAAGTAACAATGACAAACAAATACCCTCAGTTACATAATTTATATTTTATCTGTATCATCTGAGCCCAGGACTGTGTGTGTGTGTGTGTGTGTGTGTGTGTGTGTGTGTGTGTGTGTGTGTGTATGTGTGTAGATGATAGACAGATAGATAGATATGTATTTATATACTTATAATACATATATATATTCTCCACAAGATAAAACAATCAATCCACCAACACTTTTCTATATTTAAATGCAGGCATGATTTGGTTTGCTTATAGTAAAACATTTTCTATGTAAATGAATTGCTTCTGAAGCTACATTCTTGTCAAGTGTATAATGCATACAAAATAGCTAGAATTCAGCCAATAATAGCATATTATCTCACCGGCCCGACCTTCATTAAAAACAATGTAGAACAGCATTAAAATGTGTGAAGAGTAATTTAAATTATGACTTTTTTGACAGAATAATAAGAGTTTGTCATATTTATAACAAGTACAGACTCGATAACAACAACAAAATAACATTCATTTCTAAATCATTTCGTAGATAACAGCAAAAGATTTTCTTATTAATAATTAGAGTTTAGGAAGTTGAAGGTAGGGGAAGAATAGGAAGAAAGATTTGGAAAAGACACACTTTCATTTTAGAATGATAGTTTTAAGAGACAGAATTGAAGTCCTTATCTTTCCTAGTCATGTTGTTCCTAGAACAAGCCTAACTGCTTTCTCATTTTCCAAACTGGGTGCCTATTTCTGAAGCTTCTTCATGTTACTACTAAAAAGATCATCCATAGTTTGATACATTACAACAAGTAAAAGCCACTTGACACCAAGTGATATAACATATGTATTTCAGGGTTTTAATTGTAGCTCAGGTTGATCGTTAATTTGATATAGGACTTGAAACATTGCTTTCTATACCATTTCACCCAAATTTTTAGAAACTTCAGTGAATAATTAAAAATACTGGAAGAAAGAATTTTAATACTTTTTTGAAAAAGTTAGAGATTCAAAAAGATGGTATTGAATGGAATTTGAATAATTTTCCCCTGCTGGGAGATTGCAGCTCATGCATTTCCTCAGGAAAAAAAAATTGCATTACTTATATGTTGTACTTTCAATTGAGTTTTGGTGTTTATTTTTGCTATTGAACAGACACTTAAAGGACAGAGACACAGCTACATGTACTTTACAACAGTTCTCTGTGTTTTCTGATATGTCTTCCCAGAAGCCCTTTTGATTCGACTTTCTTACAGCCCCTCCTAAAACTCAGGAGTAAGAATGTGACCTGGACAAAGCTAGTACTGTTCTTGTGTTTTTCTACTGGAATGAGCAGGAAAGACCCTCTTTACTCTCTGGCCCTGGGATCTTGTGGGTAGGACACCAGATTCGCCTGTTTCTATCCATCCAACAAATACTGCCTGCATGCATGCAATGAACCAGGCACTGTTCCAGATAGTAAAGATGGAGCAATTAACATGGCAGCCATCATGGAGTTTCTATCTCAGCTATGAGAGAGAAAATGAAGCTGTCCCCAAGGGAGAAACACTTCACTTGATTTTGTGACCTTCCCTGTCAAGCCTTCCAAAATTTGTATCCTATCTCTAAAACTCTATGTCATATATTTGGTTTCAACTAGCTTGCATGTAGTATCTCATCCTTCCAGCCAAAAAAATTCCAAAGGGTAAATTATAAGTTTATTGCTATTGGAAGTATCACAGATTATAAAGTTATATGAATACTGACATTTCTTTACTCTTTTACTCACTCTCTCAATCGATGGATCATAAGAAAATATACTATGTATGATTTCCACTAAAATAAAAATATTCATTTATTAGCCCATTTTGAATTTTGACAAGAATTTGAGAATCAAGCTAAATAAGCAATATTTGTTAGAAAGGACGATTGGCATAATCAACTTCTAGAGCATATAAATCTGCAATCCAGAAGACATGCTCTAAAATCACAGAACTATATTTACATATTTCCTCTTATGACACGCAGAAGTGACATAAGGCTTCGATATGTCCAACATATTAAAAAGTAGAGCAATGAAATGTATATATACACTGGTAGCTGAATCCTCATAGAAAATGACAAGGTCAAATTGTATCAAATAAAAACTATTTATTGAGTCCCTACTCTATATAGGTGCTCTGAGTTACTTTTAAGTGCCCCTAATAACTTAAGAAAAAGTTGTGTTCCCCAAGGACCTAACCATCTGGTTGGAGAGACCAGATTTGTACATGAAAAATGAACAACAGATGATTTAAATAACAGTTCCCGAATATAAATAACTTTCAAGAACACAGAAAGATTTTTCTCTAAAGTACATAATTGATTATAGCAGTAAAGGGTTAGGTATTTTGAAAAGACAAGTTTCCTGTTTATATTTTCATATATACTCTTTGTTCTCTGATTATCTATTATATAATTACTAGAGAAAATTTTAAACATATTCAGAATGTAGCATCCACCTCTCACTATTCTAGCAAGAGATCCCCAGATGTGTGCATATTTCTTCCACACGTATGTTACATGCATATGCATATTTATGTGTGCATTACCTGTCCAGATGTGTGTGGGTAATGTTTCCATATAGAATAAGAGGATAGCCAGTAAATTTGTCTCCATGTTTTTAACTGATCACTTTAAACTTGAATGCTGATGAACATCAGAGATGTTCTGTATTGTCTGAAAAGGCAGGCAAGGGTGTCTTCCGCGCTGCTGGATACCGAAAGCAAAATGAGGAGAGGAATCTGAATCGTATTGAATAGCCTGGGATGGGAGGCTATGATAAGAAACAGGATTAGGAAACCACTGTCTGTAATCTCGTGCAATAGAGAAGCTAGGCTGCAATGTTTAAGTTTTATCTCTAGAAAACACAAAACCACTAAAGGTTAATAGAATCAGAAGGCAAGAAAAATAGTAATATTTTAGAATAAACAAATACCTGAGGGGGATTCTTTAAAACGAAGAAATCAATAGGCAGAAAATCCACTTAAGAAGTAAGTGATTTAAATAGTAGAATTTTGATGGAATAAAGAGAAAACTAATCAGAAAATAGTAAAGTTACATAAGAAACTAATAGGACAAACAACCTGTCTTAACAACTATGCTTATTATCATATATCACAAAGAGGATATAAAAAATTGCAACCAACATTCAAATGAAACAAAATGATAAGAAAATAAATATACAAAGATATATATTTATAATGACTTTAAGTTGTATCAACCTACGCCTGTAGACATTTGATCTAAGATTTTATTTTCAGAACGAATTTTAAAATTGAATTGATAGAAATATTTCTTTTATCTAATTAAGCATAGTCCAACAAAAAGCAAAAAAAAAAAAAAAAAAAACACTTTGAGATCAAGAAGGTAATTCTTCCTGTAAAATGCATCCACAGTTCATTTTGTGTTTCATGTTAACATCATCAAAGTATTTGTTCTTTACCTTAAAAAGGCTTCTAATGTTATCATGTATGGTACTGGGTGGTTAAATACGCTCATTTATTTTCTGGCCCCAGTAGCGCAGCATTCCTTTCTCAAATGATATTTAAAACCTCAAGGAAGATTAATATAGTACTGAATAGTGGTGGCACATGCGTAAAGCATTAACACTGCCCTTTACCCATCTTGCATATCTCACATTTATTTGTTTAAAATTATGAGCAGTGCCACGTGGCTTCGAGCATCTGGCATACAGATGGAGAATTGTGGGTACCAAAATATCAGATCTATTTTGGTGGCGTAATGAATACCCCTGCGTATGTTGTCTTTGAAAAAGGAAGTTGGATAGTTTCATGTAAAGTGCAAGTAAAAAAAAAAAAAAAAAAAAACCTAGAGTATTATTGTTAACTTGGACAAATTATGTGGATGCATTAATAGATGTCACATAAGATGAACATCTTTGCATAAGATACGGTAATTTAAAACAAAAATCCAAGATTAAAACAGCACTTGATGGAATATAAAGTTTGACCTGATGGTGGGTTTAAGAGCACAAGTATCATCTTTGGCAGAGAAGACTGAAGCTTCTTCCAGTAAGCTATGGTGTTCACATAGAGAAAAACACAGGATGCAAGACCATCTACTGAGCTGCTTTCAGAGAAGATATGACTGACTAAATCAAATTAGAAACAAAGTTGTCAGGAGTTATCTGATAGAAACCTAAGTAGGAATACTACAAAGGATCACTACGCACTTTCTCTCTTCTAGATAAAGCTACCTGAAACCCTTCAAATTTATTTACCGTTCAACTTCCTATCTCCTTATTTTTTATATTGCTGGTTCCTTTTAGGATTTGAGCCTCTTACTGATCTCCACTGCCTCAGGTTTTCCTATTGAATGGACTCAAAATCCTCTACACTTTGAAAGTAGAATGTCAAATATAACACACAAGAAGCAGAACTCCAGAATCAGGGGAACTGAAGAGGCGGTCTGCATCACGTAGTGACCACGTGAATCACACACCACGTAACTACACAGTACAAAGTTAAGCATTCAAAACAGAAAACACATCTGTAAAAACATCACAGCATTAGAGTATGTTTCCAGAAGAGCAGAATGACGTGATCTCATGTTTTTAACTGAGGCAATGTCTATAAAAATACTGAGTCAACAGGAAATTTCTAAGAAAGAAAAAAAGACCTGCCTTTGATGATAATTCCCTAGTTTTTAATCAAATTATTTGTTTTGAAAGATTTTCCATTTGAAACTTTTTTTAAGTATATAATATTCCAGAAAGATTTACTCATTCTATATTTACATCTAAGCATTTTATCCATAAAGAAGACAAAAAGATCCATTAGTCCTAAGAATTTCAGTGGACGTCATTTAAAAGTCAATCGAATATAGGTACTGTATTTATGGTAAACTGTATGCCCTTTAGATTAATGCTAAATTTTTCATTCTATTTTTTTCATGTCGATGTTTTATTTTTGCTCTTCCTACTGTTCAAGTCTTCCATCAATGAATTCATTCCCTCTTTTCACAAGGACAGTCAGACAAAATTACTGTCACAGTGAAGAGTTCATTTTGGAAATTAAGTCATGGTGAACTCCCTATGCAACATTATATACATATACTGTTGGATATATATAATTATTTCTCATGTAGAGATGAGAAATACTTTCTGCCTTCAAGTTATAATTTTAATTTCCCTTTCACTAGACTTTACAGAACAGCACTAGAATTAGGACAGGCATCTCTCTCCTTTCTAAAAGAGAGAAGGAATTAAATTCCTTTGGAAGAGAATTACTTGCATTTCACTTTCCAAAACTCCCCACACTCCGAGCAAATTTTCCAGCCTATATTTTATTAAAGGAAGAATGAATCATTTCCGAAGATCTTCAAAAACGATTTGAAATACAAAGGCCATTGTTTGCTTGATAAAGATGAAGACAATTTGTTGCAAATGTTTACTCAAAATAAAAAAGACCATATAAAAGATATTTGTTCAATATGCTAGCGAACAAGAGACCTAAATAAGTGTGCAATTTGAGAACAATGTATGCTTCTAACTATTTACATGACATAGAAAAATTGATTAACGATAAATTATTTGATCAATTATAACTATTGCCATAGTCAATAATTAAACCAATTTGTATCCCAGACATCTTTGGGTCTTTTGTTTAGAGGGAGGCTTGCTTAGTTAATCTGAATTACTCTATTTCCTTATTTTTAGACCTAAAGATTTCAAAAGTGAATTATCCATTTAAGTAATTTTAATACATAGTAATTCCAATTAGATAACTCTCTAAAATATGATAGAAAAAAAGAGAGAAATTCCTATCAAAAAAATTTAGCTAAAATTTATACATATTAAACAAATCTCTCTTGCTGTTAATAAACATAGAATTGTTACAAGGTGGGTATAAGAATTCCAAATTATGCAAAATCCTGGTTTTGAGATTCATCATTGTATTGGTCAAATATCTTAGGATCAATACAACATGTGTGATAGTTATTTTTCCATCTAATGTTTATATGAGTTTTTTCTTTTGCCAATCTAGCATACCTTCTTCCTCTTCTGATAATTATATATATTTTTTATTTCCTCTTTGGAATTACATCCATGAGATTCTAGTAAATATGTCAATTATGTACCCTCAACACCCTTAAATTAGATGACAGTAGTCAAGAAATAGTGTTATTCCTATTTTTCTGGTAGTTATTATTCAGAGACTAAAATCATAAAGAAATTTAAATATCCATTAAACTAACCATTCCTCGGATGTTTGAAATTCTGTGACAAACCTGACAGGTCATTCTTCTACATTTAAATAGCTCCAGTGACAGGACAGTAGTTTCTCCTCTTTGAAAACAAGCTATTTGCAAATTTTAAACTATCCTTCTTATACTGAACCAAAAAGGTGGGTTCTTAAAGCTTCAACTCACTGAACTGTTTCTATCCCTGTCTCACACACATTAAATTTAAGTCTTCTTCATATGACAATCTTTCAAGCATCCGAAGGCAGTTATCATGTATCTCATAAGTAGGGTTGCCATATAATTTGCTGCCCAAAGTGAGGCACTGTGAATAAAAGGAGTAATATTAAAAAGTATGCTAAGATAACAGGTATAAATCTGGACAATCCCAAGGAAACTGGGAGGTACAATGACCCGCCATGATGCTTTCCCTCTATTAGCTAAAACATTCTTAGTACCTTCAACTCTTCCTTTCATGATATAGGACTGGTTTCATTTTAAAGTATTTAATGTAGCTATTCTGATTCGTTTGAATCTCTATGTTAACTTAGAGTTCCCCTGAGCTGAATTCAGGGCTGCAAAAGGAAATATGTAAGTTCAAAAACGCTGCAGAAGAGTTTATCAAAGCAGCTCTTTGCAGGCAGAACAAATGCTCACATAATCACAGCATTTTGAAACAACTGGCTTTTTTTTTTCTGTTTCAGTATATTCTGATCACTCAGCTGTACGCGATGCGAATGTAACTGAGACTTTAAAGAGAATATAAGACTAAAATTCTGTCACCACATTAAGGGGAAAATCAAGAAGCTATAAGTAGAAAAACACAGAATTTACTAAGTACAAAGGTTAAACAGGGAAAAATAAATATATAAATGAAGTAGCTAAAGGAGCCAGGGCGACATCTATTTTTAACCCTCTATTAAGAAAGAGAGAATTTAGATAGAATATAAAAATAACTTTCTAAAGAAAAAGGGATATATATATATATATATGCTCAGTAGGTGTATATATATATATACACACACATATATATATGTTTGCATTTATGTTTATTTATTTGTATATAAATACACTTGTGTTGTACTGTATACTGTATGTTCTTACCAATAGTTCAAATTTATAGAGTGGTTTTATTAGTGCTGTAAATTCAGTTTTTAGATTTTTCCTAAGAAAACCTTTGAGGTCCATTATACTATAGCCTTCAGTGTTTATTAGTTGTAAATGATATTTGATTGCTTCAGATAAAAATTGCAAAAATACTAATTATATACAACAATCTTATATTCTTGAGTCAAATTTTTCAAGAGGCAAAATTAGAAATTAAGTTTAATGAAATTGTTTCTCTCTCTCTCTCTCTCTCTCTCTCTCCCTCTCAAGGTCAATTAACTTCATATCTTTCCATTGTTAAATACATTTTGTAGTAATCTATAAACATGCCATGCTCCTTGCTGAAATCAGGGAAAGAAAATTCCACAACTAGTTTGGGTTAATCTATATTAAGAAACTCATTCTGATTATAATCTATAATTTACTATAGGAATTTTCTTTAATGAGGTAAATTTTAAAGTATTACTAATATAATTATATAAAGCATAGCGAAATATAACGTTCTTTCACCTTCTATAAATAGTCTTTATAGAAAAGCATTAATAAACGTTTGAATTCCCTTTTTATATATAGTGCTTTCACTCAACTTCCTTTTATTTTTTTAATTAAAATTTTTATTGAGATCATTGTAGATTCACATGCAATTATAAGAAATCAGACAGAGACATGTCATGTACACTTTCTCTGGTTTCATCCGATGGTTAAATTCTGCAGGAATTGTGGCATATCATCACCATCATATCGATACCGATACAATCTACAAATCCATTCAGAATTCCTGTTTTACGTGTGTGTATATGTGTGTGTAGATTTAGTTTGATACGATTTTTTCACTTGTGCAATCGTGTATCGATCGCCATAGTGATATTGAACAGCGCCATCACTGCAGGTCACCCACTGTGGCACCCACTCCCTCCTGCCCCAACCTACCTTATACCCAAACTCTGGCAGCTGCTATTTTTTTATCCATCAAATGTTATCATTTCAAGAACGGTTATATAATTGGAGCCATATGGCATACAGCACTGAGGTCAACCAATTTAATTAATTGCCAGAATATGAATACAAGTCCCTTTGTGAATCAACAGCCCATTGCTTTGTACTGCTGTGTAGCGTTCCATGGTATAAATGGCATATAATTATTTTTCTACATTGTTTGAATTGGTTTGCTAATAGCTTGTGGAGGATTTTTCTAAGTTAATGAGATGTAGTATTGATTTGCAGTTTTCTGGGATGTGTGTGTGTGTGTGTGTGTGTGTGTGTGTGTGTGTGTATGTGTGTGTATGTGTGTTTCCTCTGTCCTGTCTGTCTGGTTTTGGAATCAAAGGAATACTGATTTCAAAGAATGAGTTGAAAAGACTTTCCTCTTCTATCACTTTCTTAAAAATTTGGGAGAATTCTTAGTTCACTGATTCTGTCCTCAGTCATTTATTTTCTATTATTGAGCCCATTCTTCAAGTTTTCATTTCTGGTTATCGTATTTTTTTTTCAATTCTATATATTTGATTCATCTTTATTACTTCTATTTAATTGCTGAGATTTTCTTTTTTCTTCATTTGCTTCAAGAGAACTTGTAACTGATTGTTGAAGTATGTTTATGATCATTTAAAACCCTTTCCAGTTACCTGCACCACATGCTTCACCTTGGTGTTATCGTCTGCTGATCATGTCATTCAGGTTGTGATTTTCTCAGTTCCTGGTACGATCAGTAATTTTCATTTGTATGCTGGACATGTTGTCTATTGTTTCAGAAGTCTCTAGTTTCTATTAAAACCTTTTATTTCAGTAGGTGTGTGTGTCAGGTCGCTATACCAGAATTCCATGGACTTGGCAGTTTATCAACAGTAGAAATGGATTTCTGACAGGTCTGGAAGCGGAGAAGGCCAAGGTTAAGGGATCACAGGTTTGGGAGTCTGGTGAGGATTCACGTCGCAACTCACAGACAGCGTATTCTCACTGTGTCCTCGTGTGGCAAAAAAGGGAAGGGAATAATCTGGAGTCTCTTTGATAATATCACAAATCCCATTCATGAAGGCTCCACTCCCAGGATATAATCACCTCTCAAGGTCTGCATCGCTATATGCCATCACGTTACACATTAAGATTTAACCTATAAGTTTTGGAAGGACACAGACACTCCATCTACAGTAGGCCATCATGTTTTTTGGGTTCAGTACACAGACCTTGATCTACTTTTGTGGGGTGTGGTTCTAATGGCGGCTTAATTTTCAGAGCCTTTTAGGTGTTGTTTGGATCTCCTGGGTTTATCTGGTGCAGCTGGGATCTCGTACGTGGAGTAATGAATTCCACGGGGGCCTTGGAAGACCGTTCCTGTTTCAGGCGAGCACACGCTAATTTATGTGCCATGACACCCCCTGCCTGTCTCTTCAAGCCTTTCTCCTAATTTCAGAAGGACAATCACAATCTCATTCAAATGGCATGCTTGTGCTGAACTGGGCAGCAGCATTTGATTATAACATTATTTATCTCATAGAATTTGGTGAAAAAATTGTCTCGAAGTAGTAGTTAATGTCCGCTTCATAGTAAGCTCTCTAATAACAGAGACACTAAAAGTAGTTGATTGTGGTGGTGGTGTCCGAAGCGGAAGGGGTAGTAATACTGGGGCAGCAGCAACCTCTGCTGCCCAAGTACCTAAAATCTGAGGGAAACCAGTGTTTAGTCAGGATAAGTTAGGTTATGCTGCAAAAAAAAAAAAAAAAAAGGCACCTTCAATAGCTTAATCAAGCCAAGACGTATTCCTCACTCGTATGGTATTTTTAATACAGGTGCACAGGATAGAAAGGTAGAGATCCGGACCATAGCGGTCAGTCAGAGATTCGGCCTCACAGAGGCCCCCTCCCAGCAAGCGCTCTGGGATGCCGGAAGGTCCATGAAGAGTTCCATGTTGGCTTTTAAAGCTTCTGCCAGGGTCTGAGACATTACATCCGCTCACATTTCACTGGCCACAATAGGTCATCTGGCAATGTCTAACTTCAAAGCGAGTGGAAATCTGAATTAACGTGAAATTCTACTCTGTGGCCAGGAGGATGACCAGTATGTGTGTGAACAACCCTGATCATTGGTCCTCTCTTAAGAGCATTAATTATACTTGCAGAAGCATCAATTTATAACTTTAAAATGTTTATGAATTTGTTATAACATCTTTGAAACAATTAAGAACATGTTTGCCCTTCTGCCCTGTGACCAAAGAAAGAACATGACTCCAGATGTGCACCAGAGAAAATCGTAGTAGGTTACATGCCACTGCAGATTTCATTGAATATTCTGCTGCCAATTTTGGACCTTCAATTTTTCACGGTACCATACACTTATTATGTGCCTATATCATAACCTTTTATAAAGAAAGAAGACACAAGCTCTTCCCTGAGGAAGTTATCATCTGTTAACAAGAAGAGACTAGGATAGAACAATAACAGTACAAGGTTCAATATCAGAAGCAAGGGAGAACGAGAGCTGAATGGCATTTGGGTCACAGGAAGAATGATCGGGTCGATGGTGCTGGAAAGCAATGCCCTCCAGGGATTTGAAGGACGAGTAAGATCTTGATAAACGATAAGAATCGCTAAGCTCTGGACATGCTGACTGTGTGCCAGGAGCTGCTTTGTACAATTTACTTTTGTCGTCTCACTCATTCCTACTGTAACTTCCATGCTTCAATTTATACACAAAGATACTGAGGCTCAGACAGAATTGCACACATCCCACTGTTGGCAAGGGATGGAGCTGGGATTCAAACTCAGGGAGTCCTGCTCCAGGGCCACTCCATTCCATGGCTTCCCACCATGGCACCTGGGAGGCATGAGGGGAGGGGAAAGGTCCACCTGGGACACGTGTAGCTATGCTCTGGGAGCAACACTGAGGCCAGTTTGCTAGTATGTGAGATATTTTTAAGAAGTGGGCAAATGGGTTTAAAATTAAAATTTGGGTCATCGATGTAATAATATGTCTAATCAAAGTCATTGGACGCAGGAGAAAAGCATAGAAAAGAAATGTTTGAGGAATCTGAAAGTTAAAAAAACATGGTACAAGGAGGTCTCTCATGTAACTCGCTTCTGAAATTTATGATGTTTATAACGACCAGGTTCTGAAATGAAGGCCCTCGTCCCTCTTTATCTTCATCACTTTAAACCTTGCCAGAAAGATTTGCCTAAAATCACAGAAATATAAAAATGTAGTATATCTGTATGAGAAAAGATGTTTAAGGTGATGGTTTCGATTTCTAAAATAGTAGTATATTAGCAGGTATCACGGTTAACTCTCACAGTGATATATACCTCAACATTCTAGTTTAAATAGACTATCTCGTACATTTGCATAAATTGTTCTAATGACATTGTTTCAAGGGATAATTAGACCTTTTGTTTGGTTTAATGTTTTTTTAATTTGAGAGAAAAATATTTAACCTTGATCTATTTTCCAGCTCGGTAATAGCCAACAGACGGTGTAGAGATCATGAATGTGGCACTTTTCATGTGTATCTTTTTGTGCCAACCAAACATTCCAGTATTAAACTCCCAAATAGGCCATTAGGGCCATATGTCTTATTAAATACGACCGGCCTGCCAGTATCCTCATTGTCATTCTTTTGAGAGGATATTGGATTGAGTGCGTATATCAGTACAACTGACTTAAGCCGTGAGAGTTTGAACATGAATTTGAGTTTGTGCCTCAAAATATCTCGCTTGTCCTTCTCTGTATGTCTATGGCACTAATGACATAAAACATACCTGCAAAAGACACACTAATTATTCAATTTACAAACTTACTTCTATTTCACAGAGCTATTTATTTCATTCTTAATGAAATAATTACTATCTGGCTTATTTGCTTTGAATTTTAAGAAAAAAATATTTTTCTTAATGAAATAGTCATACGTTTAACGACCATGTATGTCACTATCCATTCCATAAAAGAAAGATCATTTTAATGACCAAATGTAAATAACTATAGTCACACAATTAGGAAGAAGAAGTTTAAATTAAATGAATTAAGCTTTATGCAGTGTTGCTTTTACTTATTTACTTTTTTCCTTAATACCAGCCTTGCAACAGGAATTTAGAAACTCATTCTAATATATTTTGTAGTTAAAACAAATTACCAAAAAACTTGGTTTTTGCACCCATTTCCAGACGATATATTTAATTAATGTTGAATACAAGGGCTTATAATAAATGAACATGAATGACCTAAGGATGACTATAAAACAAACAACTGAGTCATTTCTAAATAATCTCTAGAAAGGAAGACATGCATCCAATTTGTTCATGGCTAAACACTCATTTTCCAGTGAAATCCTGACACACAGAAGATGGTCTAGAAACAAGATTTGAATAAATAAATTAAGTGAGCTCTGAAGGAATGACCGATACTGTGTTTCTATTAAAATGTGCTAAATGCTACCAAGCATAGTAAAAAATTGGCTGCCCTAAATTTCTAACTTCTCCTTGAGAAGCAACATAACTAGACATAAGTTTTTCACTAGACTAAACACTTCCTAGGTTTATAAATTTAAAAATAGTTACAAATGCTTTAAAAGACAATTTAGGTGACACAAACAAGTTGTATTTAATACTTCAGGAAGCAGAAAGTCTCCTTTGAGAGAAATGCAAAATGGGAAAAGGCTTTCATAGGATAAAGAATAAAGAATAAGGAAGAGAAAACTAAAAATATTTGACTGGCTTGGGCCACACAGTCAACTGCGTTTGGGGTAGATGACTTGGTGTCTGGGGTTTGGCTGACCGGATATACTGCATTTCTGTTCAAGTGGGTCATCTAAAGGGACGTGAAAGTTACCTAAGTTTTAGTTTGCTGATGTGGGACCTCTAGCAAGAGCGGCTCCATCTTGGGTCTAGAAAGTTATTTCAACAAAATATTTGTTAAAATATCAAGTCTTTAAAATATTTATTACTCAACTGATTTAATTGGTACTATTTGGGGACAGTAATATGATGTACATAAGAGTTGTTGGGATGTAAGGAAAAGGCTCTAAATGGCTGATGAAGAATATCAAAAGCACACACCAAAAAAGAAAGATGTGTTTGTATATCAGCCGAGACTGTGTATTAGGCTGTCCGGCGAGGGACCTTATAAAAAAAAAAAAGAAAACTGAAATATCTTCCATAGGCTAAATGGAATTGTCAGAGGTTCTCAACTAACTGCTATATAAAGCTGAATATTAGCATTTCAGAATGAGAACACTACTTGATTGAGTGAAAGGTTGAGAGAAATCAGATTAAATGGAATGTTCCTGAGTAGAATAACAAAATGCAGACCTGGGCTTGAAGTAGAGAAGCAGTATGTATCACTGCTGAATAAAAGGAAATGAGAATATGACATTGCACACAAAAATCTCCAAAGAGAATAAACAAACAAACAAACAAATAATTCAAATAATTTTTTTCTCTTTCTTTTGGAGGAACAGTTAAAATATTATCAACAAATTTGGATAAGATGATGTATTCCAAAAGAAATATGTGAAATCCAAATTTTTATTTTTTTAAGTTCTCTTCCTAGAATTCGATATAATCTCTGTTGCGTGAATTCCCTTTATCGCTCATTCAAGAAGTCTTTAGAGCACAATAAAGCTTTGCATAACAATGGTACTGAATCGTCTGTGCTATAGTAACACAAGCCAGCACAGTGCGGGCACCATGGGCACTGCTCTGTGAGAGAATTCTGTCGTGCTTAGGAATTTTGGAAACAATATAGTCGCATTTATTGTGTGTCTCTTTATAGCTAGTATTTTTTTTTAAACTAAAGATAAAAATCAATTAGAAATTTATATCCTTGTATGTGTATTTATTTTTAATTGTCCTCTCCCTTCTCTGCCTTCTACAGTGTAGATGCTAAATAAATTGCAATCAGATTTGAAGTATAATAATAATGATGGTGATAATAATGCGTAAAAATAACAAAAGGGAGTCACTTTAAAATGGAGCTGCCATCTCAGAGGAACTGCCTTGCACACCTTACTCCTCAAACCTTTGGAATGTTAAAACGGGGCCAAATAACCTTTGGACTGGGCCACAAGCAACATTAAGTCCTCAACAACTATTTGGAAACATAATAAAAAGGCAGACATTATGAATTTGATAAAAGCATAACTAGCTTATAACTTAATAGCTAAATCAAGATGCCTCTCAATAAATTAGCACCTTTCTTAATGAAATCCATTCATAATTAGATTCTATATGCTTACTCATACATTTAAAAGCAGTGCTTTTAGGGTCAAAATGCCAACACTTCTACATTTACATGATATTTAAATAGTTATCATCAAAGCAAGTTTACTCAATCATCTATTCAGTACATGACACTATTTAAGAATTTTCCTTCCTCTTTAATTTATTTATTCATAGAATTTCTCACCTGAAATTTGAAGATTGTATTTGAACTAAATTTAAATTAAAAAAAATATCAAATATTTTCACGGACTAAAATTTCAAACTTTTAAAATCGAAGGAGGAGAATCTGTGAATACTAAACTCAATTTAGCTCCCGGCTTAGGCTGATCTGTAAGACAAAAATTAAAAAATGGGTTCTTGATTTATAATTGTGCACATGAAAAATGACTTTAAAGGCCTTTGGTGGAAACAGCTTGAAGGCTTCTCTTTGAAAACTTTATTATTTTCATTTTTGGCAAAAACAGAAACCACACGTTCTAATTCTCAGAGGAGAGAACATTAGTGGTTCCCACTGACAAGGAAGAAAAGGTAACTCGTGAATTCAACTATTCCTGGTTACAAGTATGAGACCAGGAACTTTTAATGGCAAATTTCTGCAGAGCTCACTTTTCCTTTTATTCTGGGGGACTCTCTTTTCTTCATCCATAGGGAATAAAACTACAAATGACGCCGATTTGCCCTTTCAGTGCTTTAACAAACATTCAGATTGTGTATTCCCAAAATTCAGTCAGGATAATTTGTACTTTCTAAGATAACATCCATCAAGTTAAATGATACTGATTTTCTGTGAGTTGAAGAACGTATCCCTTGAGTTAAAATTAACTTTGTGTCTTTCTCTTTATACATATGTCTAACTCTCTGATTTCTTTAATGTCTTCATCTTTTATTTTTCTCCCCTCTGATCTTTCTCTAAATATAGCTTTAGGTATTATTTTTCCACTTCTGTTAATCGATGACATGACATAATTTTACACTGTATCTTTAAAATATTCCCTGTGTGGGATACTTTCACATACTTATGCCATTTAATTTTCACAATAACCCATTAAAATAGTTGATATCAGCCTATTATTATTACGTGTGAAAAATGATGCTCAGTAAATATATTGTGAAACATCACACATTGAGTAAGAGATGAACCTGTCAGATGCAATTGCATATGTGCTTTTAATGCTATCAGAGTTCAATGTCACCCCAAAGGAGCGGGGCGGGGAGATAAGACTCTGTAGAAGTGCAGATAGCATTTTCCTTCAGTTCTTCCTCAAATGATGCAGTGAGTAATCACAGGTCATTGAGATTTATAAGAGATTTCTTAAAAGTATGTTTTAGAACGCCTAAGAATGCCCCAAGGAGGCACATGGAGAAAGACAAAGTATGTCCCATGGAAGCACGTGGTCCCAGTGCTGTAACTAACACAAAAAGACCACTAAAGAAAAGGACCCAGAAGAGGGAATGTCTACCTTATACTGGGGCCGTGATGGGAGGTTCCTAAGGCATTCCTAGGAGATTGGCAAGTGAGGTTACTTTGATTGACACCTAGCTGCTATATACGTCTTTGCCTGGTGCGCATGTGCGTACCCAGAATTCTACTACCATTGGGGTGTTCTTCCGGCATTATCTGGTCCGGGCCCCTATTCCTTTGTTCCCCCCCATCACTCATGTCTGACTAGCTACCTAACACTCACATTTAACTCCACTCTGTTTCCCCAAGGTTTACCGATCTCTTGGAATGTCGGGATCTCTTTATTTCCACCGCAATCTCAGTGGTTCTCATGCTCTCGGTTTCTGCACGTCTGCTGATCGTGCTTCTTCTTGATATAGGAGAGAGGCATGAGAACTACACGAATTGACTAAACATCAAAGCAGGTTGTACTGAGAGCCTGCTGCATGCTGCTGGACAAGTACCTGGCGATGAGCACAAAGCCAGACCGCAGGAGCCTCCAGGAAGACCCCCGCGGAGGTTACTACTACCTACTTCCCCGTGCCTCTAACACCACACACCCACATCCCAAAGGGAAAACAGATCTAAACTGAACTCCTCTGACACTCATTCTCTGTCTTGAGAGGTGACCACGGCTGTCTGTGGAATGCTGTTTCTTCTCTAATAAACTCTTCTTGTCTCTAACTCTGGCTCGCACTTGAATTTTTCCCTGCACACAGTCAAGGACCCTCCCTCTCGGTGCAGGACTTGAGTCCCCAGGGGGTAGAGGGTAGAGGGGTGGGGAATAGGGTTGTTGGGGGTTGGGCACCATCCTACATCGCTCCGATTTCCTTTCGCTTTCTTATTTTTCACTTTTCTTCCCTTCTTAATCTCTTTGGATCTCTATCAGTGCTAGCTTCGTAACAAATCTGGTAGAGTTTTGGTAATTATAAGATTAAGTTTACAAACCCTTTACCATTTTTAAGCATAAAGAAGCCTTTTCTCTTGCTTCTGTTGCTACCAAATATAGATACTCAGGAGATAGATATATACACGTGAATGAGGAATAAATGTTTTACTGGTAAGACATCCCTATTCCTCCTCTCCTGCCTTTCTTTTCCCTTTTCCTTTTCACCTTCTCTTCTTAAGCCCTGCTTTCAGATTTTATTTTGCTTCCTCTTTGCATGTAAATATACCAGGAAAGAGAATTAGCATCTGGATCAGTATCATCACATACGCATATATTTAAGGTTAAAAAAATAGTTCTTATCTTCGAAAACAAAACAAAAACAATCAATATTTTCCCTTTTAAACTATTTCTGGAAATGGCGTCTACTCAGAAAGACACACAATGCTAAATATTTAAAGAGCTTTTGTTTTCAAAGTCTCTTCTTCTAAAAATAAGGAGTGATTCAAAAATTAAAAAAGTATCAGCCTGCTATGGCATTATTTATTCCTTATTTCTTTCTCCTAGCCTAATACTTTATTTTATTGTCTTATCATGTTTCTGTTTGTTTATAAAGAAAAGAATAATTACTGGTCACCAAAGAATATGACGAAAAAAGTGTGTTCAATTATAAAGAATTGGAAGATTACTCAATTAAGCTAGAAGTGCAGGAAAGTAGAAAGTGATTCTTGAAATGCGTATGAAATACATCTATGCATTTTCCAGGCTTCTGCTCTCTTTTTATTTGCATCTCCATGTAAAAGGCATCGTATTGCAAACACAAATAGCCCATTAGACATGCCCGCACAGCTGCTGGGCAAGTTAAGTTTATTAAAACCGTAGGACAGCTATTTAAAATACATGCTGTACTTTTCTAATGTCACGAGAACCGATGAAGTGAAGTAGATATATGCATTATATCTTTCCTAATTCACACCTCACACAAACATATATTCTCACCCAGAAAATGCAATGGATTCAACAGTTCTCAAATGCAGAGGTGATGTATCAGCATGTGCATAAATATATGTAGCAATTAAAATTGCTAGTGAAATGTAGACAAAAGTCAAGTATAAAGATTCTTATACTAAAGCTTCTCTACATGTTTGCTATTCTTTAAAAATAGTTTTTGGGGTACATTCCCAAATTAGAGACATACAGATCCTTGCAAATAATGAAAGACTGTGAAGTGATATTTTAACTAGTTATAGTGAAAGTGTTTTGCCTAGTTTTTGGCAATTTTTGAAAGCCGATAAAATAAAGGCAATTAGTTTGTCCATTTGTGAGAGTAACGAGCAGTGATTAAGAATATAGCCTTGGGGCCTATAAATTGTCACAGAGGGTGAAAAGTGTAAAGAACTTTATGCTGTTTTGTACAGAGTAACAGTCAATAATTAATAGGTACTACTACTTTTAGTATTATTATCTTTATTATTGTTGTTATTTTATCGTTAGAGGGCATCTCCAGATATGATGCTTTGTGAAAATATATATAAGGTTTACAATAATGTGGACACTCACAAAAACAATAGATTGTGTTCCCCATTGACTCGCCTGTGTGTGTCTACCTCTTCATGTAGTTTTATATCTCTCCTGTCCCCTGTGTTCAAGGATATGGAACCTGGAGCTAAACTGTCTCAGGTGGCATCTCAGCAATGCCACTTATCAGCTGTATGATCCTGAGCAAGTCATTTAACCTCTGTCTCAGACTTCCTCTGTAAAGGGCTGAAAAAAAAGAATCATACCTTCCTCATAGGATATTTGTGAGGACTCAGTGGCTTCATATATGGAACAATGTTAGTGCACCACTTGGCATGGAACGTGAAATAGCTCTTAGCAACTTCCTGCCTATGTGCCTCTTTTTTTGTTTTTTAAACTCACATCAAGAAAGGTGATGAAGGCAATAGGCATATAATGTAAATAATAAATTACATCTATGAGACCTTAGAACTGTGTGCATCTGCCATGCATGGCTTTCTTAGCAATCGCGAGTAAACACGCGTATCATACAGTGAATTATGTTGACGGATGTGCACATTTTTAAGTTTTCCTACTGCACAGAGATATGTAAGTGGATTAACAGAGGAAAGATAATGATTTTATGCACAAAGTCACTGTGGAAAACATTTTTAGTTCTTTGAAGTGTTTTTCCCCCACTCTACTAATTATCAAGTAGCTGCCTGATTGCTAATGATCGACGGCTGACGGAGAGGAGGTTCA
>NW_006440645.1:8829352-8850490 GCF_000325575.1 Pteropus alecto | reverse complement strand
CGGTTCACATAAGTGGCTCTGAGGAAGAAACCGCCCAGTTCTGAGGCACACGGAGCTACAGAAGACTCTCTCAAGGGTAGCGACTTGGAAGGTACATGTAGAATTTGTGTTACAAATGGAAAAGAATGGGATGTGAAGATTGTCTTAAATATAATTGCTAGGGATAATCATAGTTCTGCCTCTGACAATGATGTATAAAAGGGGTCTTTGTATTTTAATCTTTGAAGAGACAAAAGAAAGTCAAGGAAAAGTTAGATAGGAACCTAACTCTCTAATCTGATGCTTTAAAAAAAGTAGCGATTTATTTTTTTAAACCGTAGCTACATATTTAAAAAAAAAAAACTGACACATATTGGATGATAAATAAATTACGATAATAAAATAAAAATAAATGAATCATAACTATATAATTTATTATTAAAACACAATGAAACTTGCATAATTTTAGTCAATTAGCAATTATGTTAAGATATTTAAAATTTTAATTTTTCGCTAAACTGGACATTAATAACGCATATATTTCCTTGCTTTTATGTTACTATATAATGCAAGCGAAAATATATGTGACACCTTTTTGTAAGTAATGATAAGCTGTGATTTCTTTGTTTAACACTATATTATTTTAATGGAAATCTGTTCAATTAAAATTTCAACACACACATAATTGTTCTGGTAAAACTTTTTTCCCCTTCGACAGTAATTTGCATATTCAGAGTTGAGGCACTCGGAGGGATCAGCCAACAATAGGAAACCACACCTCACATTCAGAGCATGAGACTGAGAGCCTGTGGATGGGAGGTAGGACCCAGCCTGCATCTCCTCGCTCCCACAGAGCATCTGAGTGTACTCGACACAGAGAAAGAAATTGTAGGATGAATTGTTGCATTTCCACAATCAGCAGCTATGTCAAGACTGAGCCGAAACACGTGGCCTAAAGTTCTTTGTATAGCATCTACTTCTTTTTGGACCCAAATCTATATCATGTGGTTTCAACACCGTCTTTGTGCGTATAGAAAAAAGTAAATAATGTAGAACTTAACCAAGTAGAAGTAGGGAGGGAGTTATGAACAAAATGACCTGATCGACATAGCCACACATCAAGCTATGTACAAAAGAGTTACAAGAAAGAACTGATTAAAATAGCTATGCTACTGTAAAGATCCATTCAGGCCTTACCTTGGTCTTCCTACCACGTGGAAGGGGAAATGCGATGGAAGACCCCATAGGTGTTCATCTGCCGACCAGTAACTGTCCTTTCACAGTCCTGACAAACGACATCAGCCATCCCTCTGCCTGACATGGACCCGAGAAAATCCCAGGCAGCAGAGTTATCGTTGAGAATTATATCAGGTCATCTATAAGTCCCGTCTCTAGATTTGTTTTCTGTTGTTTTGTTCTGTTTTGTTTGATTTTATTTTTTGTTTTCTCATCTATACCTCTCAACGCCAAAGTGCTCTCTGCTTGGTTATTCCTCATCCAAAGGTCCTTTGTTCATCATACTCCAGAATGTGTTCACTGATTTTTTATGGAAAACTTCTTCCTTGATAAACATATGTCTTAATTCTATTTACCTCTTCACACAGATATTAATTTAATCTCCCAAATTTAACTGGAATTTGACTGTTTCTCTTCCAGCATTTTCCAGTAGCATTTTCTTTATTCCTAAATTCTTTTACCATGGAGTCTTAAAGTAGGGACTACACACACACACACACACACACACACACACACACACACACAGATATACATAGAGACTATATATAAAATATATTCTATATTTTACTCCGTTTTTTAAAAATATATTTATCTACATTTTTATTTTCAATCTCCAAATGTCAAGAAACTCCATGAGTATTCACCAGGGCACTCTTAGAAAATAGACTGGGCTCTGGCACTCAGTGGTCCTCAAAATACATTTGTTAATTGG
The DNA here is from genome assembly GCF_000325575.1 of Pteropus alecto. Classification (NCBI taxonomy): domain Eukaryota; kingdom Metazoa; phylum Chordata; class Mammalia; order Chiroptera; family Pteropodidae; genus Pteropus; species Pteropus alecto. Next base: position 8,848,563 of record NW_006440645.1, on the reverse strand, counting down.
ATGAATGAAGGAATGAACCAAAACTGAATTCTCATGTTATATATACATGTTCATATATTTTTTTTCTCTTGTAAACCCTGAAAAGGAAAAATCAAAGAGAATATAAACCACTTCATAGCATTTATCTCCATAAATATGTAGAAATCCTAACAGTATATAAAAGCTCAATTTGTTTCATCCAGTAAAACTAAGAAAACTGGCATCTTTGATAATACTGTGCTTCAGATCTTTAATTTTTTGAAAAGCACACCTAGGTCTAATTGTATCCAATTAAGATTAAATCAGAATTCATTGTTGATGTTATTGACTTTATAAATCTAATGCTCAATTACAAAATGGCTCTAAACCATTGCCAAGATCCAGACAACTGTCTTGTCTCCTAGAATTTCTTTCGCAAAAACAGCCTACATTATAAATCATTTTGCACGTGATGAAGGTCAGCTAACCATAGTTAATGAAATGTTTTCTTGCTGGATAATTTATGTTTATTGCCTTTCTTTCATCAGAATACACTTCTGGCTACATATGGCCTGATGTTTAAGTGTCTTTATATTTATCACACTAATGCTTTAGTGGATAAAGCTTTGATAGAAAAAGAGTAGAGGGGATTCATTCTATAAAATTAAACTTTTGATTTTAAAATTATTAGTAGTAATTATGTGAATTTAAGAAAACATTTTGTATAACATAAAACAGGACAAAGGGATATGTGAGCTATGAATTGGGAGAGCTTTTGATTTTTGAAATAGAAAAAAAGATAAAGTCTAATAAACTATAAGGAAATTTGCATTTTATGAGTCAAAATAATGAAAGCTTTATGAAGAAAAGCAATCTCTGAAACCTCACTTACCTAAAATGAATGGCCCTCCTGATTATAACAATGTGGGGTTGGGCCCGGAGCATTCCAACCAAAAAGCTGTTTCTTAAGGCAGTAGTGGGAGATAACCTGGTTCGACCACATCCTGCTTGTCAGGAGTCGGTCGATTTTTCGTAACCTCATTTGTAAAATGCAGATATTCACTTTTTGAAGTTTTCATGAGGATTAAATAAATCGATATTCATAACATGTTTACAATAGTACCTTGGTCATAGTAATTACTCTTTCGGTGTTAGCTCTTATTTTATTCTTATTGCTGGGGACCTTGTGCAGTCAGATGCTTTTCCACGGCATAAACAGGTTGGCAATATAGTCACACACATTAAGTCCTTATGGGCCTGTCTCAAGTTATATCTTGACTTATGACAAAACCAGCAAGTGATTTAGAGAAATAAATATACTCATTTCTCATTTTACTATTTATTAATTATATCGCTTTCTATCTATTATGTATAACATATAATTATATAGTATTTTACATAACTATATATGATGTAATAAGTAATTATGTATTCTTTTAAATGTATTAATTAATATTAAATATAATGGCTTGAAATTATTTTATAATTAAAATAATATGTTATTCTGGACAATCTACTTATCATGCGTATCGTTTTTTTGAGGTTATAATTTTGTAATCGTTCTTTACCTTTGTCTGTTAATTCCAGGCAATAACATAAAGAAAACAAATCAATAAGAATGGTCCAAACTGCTGTTGCAGGGGATATGTTTATTATTACTATTCAGAACAACTTAGAATGTTTATACTCCAGCAACATATTTAAGAAAAGCCCTCACTTGTAGTATTTGCCAATGTCTGTGGTATAATTACGAATGCCAAGTGTAATTTCTAGCTACTGTGATGACATCAGAGAACGTGGTCCTGGGAAAGGCTGCATGCAGTCGGCTCTCTCGAGACAGAACATGAGCTCACTCCAGTGTGTCACGCCTTCCACACGGGCGTGGGATTCTCATCAGCTTCCCCTCCATGTACAAAGTAATGCCCCAAGGGTGACAAAAAGCCTCCCACCGACACACCATCCACAGAAAACGTCATGATCCCCTCAAGAGCTCACATATTCTGGGGTAACCAGTGACACAAATGGCTCAGATTTAGGCCTATTATCGAAAAGGCATTTTGCAGAGTACGGTGGAGTGGGGAGATAGAATTTTGTAGAACTTAAATGCTGGAAATCTATGTTTAAGATATCCTACTCAGAACAAAATCAAAGAAAAGATGTAGAGTAAATAATAAGAAACAGAAAGCAACAATCGGGCTTCAAAGCACACACTAGAGGGTGAAAGAAGATAAATAGAAACTGTAGGAAAAGAAAACAGTCTGCATTGTATCAGCATTTCTCAGGCTTCGATGTGCACGCAAATCACCTGGATCTCCTGATAATCGCTAATTTTGATTCACCAGGAGTGGGAAGGGATCTGCTATTCTGCACTTCTAGTAGTTAATATGGATTCCTCTGGTCTTATTCCCACACTTTGAATAGCAAGGTACTATATTATTTTAGCTACCTTCGGTTCTTCAGTGATAAGAAAAGGAAAGCTCATTCCACAAAAAAATGCAGAGTAAGTGAACGGCACTGAATTGTTTTTGGAAATTGAAAAGTCAGTCATTCTTATGGGGTCTAAGAAAGGGAAGAGGTTCACTGATTGTTCATTTATTACTTTATCTGATAACTTACCTAGAAAGCAATGCCAAAAAGTTTGAGAAGCTGGAACAACTTTGTTGAGGCAAGAAAAAGAGAGCCCACTCTGTTCTCTGGAACTTTTAGAAGGAGGCCACCCTTAGCTCACATTGTCACTTACCACCAGGACAGCTAGGGTGAAGAAAATCTGGGACTACCTAAAAGATACGTGAGGTAAATCTCCCCTCACTGTTCAGCAAAAACGTAAATGAGTCAGCTTACTACCCTCCACCTCCTGCCCCCAAAAGAGGTGGGCACCGTGGACTGCTTTTTAGGCACCAATGCCATAGTGAGTCCATGAAGCCACCATGTACTCAGCCTAACGGTGACCTCATAAACAAAGACATCTGGCAATTGCCTCTTCCAAAAAATGGTCTCAAGCTTCTCACCAGGCTTCAATAGTTGGTATCAGATATTTTACCATCTGATTCATTCTAACAGGAAATTTCAAGAGAATTAGGTTCTAAATATGTGAGGCTGGGCTGCTGTTCTTGACAGATTATTCTCTAAAACACATCTCCCCCACATTTCGCTGGACAATATTTTGAGAGTTCACATATTTAGTTTCTTCTTTCCTTCCTCCACTGTGTAAATAAATAAAATGTTTGGTGCCTAGGGAGAACACGTGGCCAACAGTGATATTCTGGGCCATATTAGAACCTATGGCAATAGGTTCTAATATGGAAAATCAGTAATACTGATCCTGTCTTTACTTAAAAATTTGATATTTTTTAGCATGCATTTTTGCATTGATTTTGATTTTTTAAAATCGTGTTAAACATTATTAATCTTGATTATTGGGATTTGGGGTCCCTTTAAGCTACATGCCCAAGGTAAGTACCTCACTCATCTCTATTAACCAGATGGAAAGACAACTCGACTTCCCAGTTTGGGTTTCACAAAAGCCTAAGCCTATGGCATCAGATGTAGTTTGCAGGAAGGCACAGAGAAAATATGGAAGAATTTCCTACATGAGCAAAAAGAAAATCCTTGAGCTAGGGGCGATAAACAACTCTGTGTGTTCTAGAGCAGCCTAGATGTAAGTTTTAATCCCAGTGATGCTCTATATAGGAGGCAAATCCTAAAAAGAAAGGGGGTTTTTGCACTTTTAAGGAGGTGATATTTTAGCCGTTAGGATTCTAAGGCTTGGAAAAAGATTCCTACGCCCCAAGGATACCATGGGAGTAGCAGAAAGCCTTGAGCTTGGAAAAGTCCATGGAAAGAGAAAAATGAATATCTCCCCCATGGGATGTTAACCTGAATCTCAGATTGTTGGGGGATTACTAGACATAAACAAGTGCATACTGCTTTTATGATTTCAGAAGACGGTGTGTGTCTATGTGTTTGCTGAAGAGGGTGTTTAGAGAATAACAAAGAAATCTGTTATTTCTTGTATCTCTTAGACCAAAATGCATACTCTATGTATGTATATGTGTGCACACACACACACACAGACACACACACACACACACACACACATGCTTAGACCTGATGACTCAGCCTTTTCAGTAGTGTCTAGACACTGGATGGGGAAAGCCTACACATTCATCAAAATGTTTACCTCACGGACGACTGTTTCTTCACGGGCACATTAGATATTCTTAGTATTGCCTCTTGATCTAATCAGTTTCCAGGGCTATCGCATCCTCGGTCTCACTAAAAGAACAAGGATCCATTTGCTATGATGATATTAAAGGTCTACGACTCCCAGGCCCTGGATGATTGGATCTGGAGGGTTCTGTACTCCCAATGAATTGATTCATCGTCTAAACCGAATACTTTAAACTATCATGAATATCTCTAATTAGGACCACCTGACGGAGCCAGGCAGCCATTAGAATGCGGAAGGGACTAAAATCTGATGGTCATGTAGGATCAGGGATGAATTCAATGATATCAGTGTGGAATCCTCCGCACATTTATAAAGGATCAGAAAGAGAAGCCTCGTGAGATCAAGGAAACTTTTCATCAGAGAGAAGCAGAGTTAAGAGATGCACGGAACGAAGCAGAGATGAAAACCCATGCTTGAGGAATGGAGAAAACATTTTTATTCTTTGAGGGCATTTATCCACTAACGAGCTATTGGTTGAAAGCTTTCCTGGAGGGAAGGGAGAGGGCGATGTCATTCGCCCAGCATTTTGGTCCTGCTGCATGGGTATGTGTGACTGCAGAAGAATCTAGAAGCCAGAGAGAGCCAAAGCCTCACAGATAACAGAACCGGAAACTAGGCCAGAATGCAGAACCGCTCAGTACTAGAGAAGGATTGGGGCGGGGGGAGGGTGCGGGGCGGAGGGAGGAGAGATTCGACTTCTTAGCCATTTCCCCAAAGTTAAAAAAAAAATAAAAATAAAAAAAGCACTTGAAGTAAAAAAAAAATCTAAATCATACTGACTGTGTCTTAGGAAGAAACGGACAATGAGAAAGAACATGGGACCAATGGAAGCTGTTCCTGCTCTGACTGGCACGTACTGGGGCTACACTATCGAATCCTGGAAAGACTGAACACTGATCCCAGACGCTGGAAGTGCCCGGCATTGCATACATCATACTTATGTGATGCCTTGAAACACGAGCTTACCCCTCAAGCTCCTCCTGAGATAGAACCGATGTTTATACCCTGAACTGGGCCTTGGTATAAAAGGAGGCATTATTGCATTCAGTGGAAGCCACACTGACCTCAAAAGGGAAAACTGCTTTGACCACAAAAGTAAATTTTCAGAGATGAAAGGCTGCGGGCCTATAGGGAGAATAAAGTGGGCAGCCTGTGAAAAACTCAAGCTAACCTGAAAGGCACTCTGTAGCACCAAACTGGGCAACTAAATCATTCCGTTGGAAAATGGTAAACCAGTTACTGAGCCAACTACATTTCAGGTAGGAAGAAATGCTTTAAAGCGGCCCATGGATCCCCTTTAAAGTGTGTGCCAAGACACTGACGACCTTACTTTAGAGTGTAAGAGTGTCTACTCAAACTTAAAATGTTAGGAAACTTTAAAGAGAGATTCTTGTGTTTAAAAAATTCTATCAATCGTAATTTTATTAATTTAAAAATGTGAATGTTTTCACACAAAATTCAACAGATAATTAATAATGTCCAAGAAAAACATTTTAAGTCATTTTTTAAAGATACGTTTAGTCATGCTGTGCATACCCACAAATTTTCAAAAGAAATTATATCTCTGAGGTGACTAAGAGTAGTAGGCAACATTTTATTAAAAATCTTTGCATTGTCATCAGAACCAAAATTCAAACAGCAGCAGATGTAAAGGGAGAAATGTATAGCTGATCAGTTCAATGTAAGTTTAGCCGAAATAATTCTCAAACTTATTGATTCTATAACTATTAGGTAACTATTACGAGTGTTTCGATGTGAATTTTATTTTCTGGTCTGATCTAATAGTTTCATAGAGATATTTTCTTTAAATAATCAGTACAAAAGCAATTCTAAACCCTCTCCTCAATCATTAGTCCTTAAATTCTGGCCTTTTTATTCATTCTCAGTAACCGAGTTTCTTACATTTCTGAAATTTTGGTACATTTCCTCTCCATGTTCTAGGGGATATTTCTTTCGAAGAACTTATCCTGCCCCTCTCGACTACTGATTTTTATTATGTATGACTCTACCTGCCCAGGTAAGCATTTCAGATAGATCACTGAGGCTCTAGCCTAGAGAGTAAAAACTGAGGGGGAAAAAAAAATCAGTAATGATGATACAAAAGGACATTTATGAGAGATGCTAAAGAAGCACGGAGCAGAATACTTAGGGACCATGTGAGCACGGGAGTGAATCTACAGAGGTGCCCAGATTTCTGTTCTTGGCAACTGAATGGTGCCAACCATGAGCTAGAGACACGGACAGAAGAAAAGTGCTTCGGACGTGGTTCCATAGTGTAGCGGTTAGCACGTCTGCTTTACATGCATTAGATCCTGGGTTCGTGCCCCAGGCACCACAGTCCATGCCCATGCATTAGATCCTGGGTTCGTGCCCCAGGCACCATGGTCCATGGCCTATGGCCATGCCCCTCGAACAAGCCTGATGTCTGATCTTGGAAGCTAAACAGGGTCGGGCCTGGTTAGTACTTGGATGAGAGACCATCTAGGAAGACCAGGTGCTGTAGGCATAAATAATAATAATAAATAATTTTTTAAAAAGTGATTTATATCAATCAGCTCTGTGAGTGTGTGCATGTCATGGAGGTAGCACCCTGGCCGTGCTCATTTTATTCGATCTACATATTTATAGACTATTTATAATGTTTCTCTTCAGTATTATCCTTTCCTAATATGGTAGAGCCTGTCTTTTCCATTAGTCTAATTTCCTTCACAGTGAAGGTCCATTGGAATCATTATAATCCCTAGAAATTTTGTTTACAATATATATAAAACTTAATATGATATTTTCCTGACTTTGTCCTCAGAGATTTTATACATTTAGAATATGTACTGAAAATTTCAATCAAAAGCCCACCAGCTTCTAACATAGAAGCCATCTCAATATTAATGGGAAATTTAACTCAGCTGTGTAATAAAAGTCACATCCCCAGGCTCAGTTCAGAAGAAAACTAAAAGCTGATATGATTTAAAAAACTGAACCCAGTTTACCAGTTTCTAAATTGATCAGGTCATTTTGTCAATGGGTGTGTTGTTGATCAATATCTCTGTCAAAATATGGAAGGTCAAAACAACCAAAATAATGGGAAAAGGGAATTTGATAACTGATTTCCGTGAATCATATAGAATCAGAGTAGTTAAAAGCAGGTAAAATGGTACCATGACCTAATAACTCCCTGCGCTGTACAGTTAGATAGCCTCAAATACAGATCCAAGCTCCAAGCCGTGAGATTTTGCTTAATTTTCTTATGCTCTCTAAAGATCAGCTTTTTCATCTATAAAATAAGGCAATAGTGTTATCTTCTTCAATTGAAACTTTATGAGGATTAAATGATATTAAAGTAATGCAAACAGTCTTATACTAATAAGTGAGCAGTAAGAGTTATTGTTTACAATACTATAATATTTTTATAATTAGACTACAACACAATAAAGATAATATACATGTTCACTGTCCATATGTCCATTGATAGAAATTTTTACATCTGATAAATGAGTTCTTTGTCATATACATGTAACCAAACTTTCCCACACCGATAACTTGTCTTTTCGCTCTCTTATTAGTTACTTGGATAAATAGACATTTATAATTTTAATAAAATGCATTTTCAGTGTTTTCCTTGCTTATTTCATGATCATGAAGTGGAAATTTTAAAAAAAGGAGTAATTCAGGGGGACATGTGGATGTACTGGATGGAGGAAGAGAAATCAAGAATAACACGGGTTTTTGGTGTGAATAACTACATGATCAGTGATATCATCTACTGTACTGGGGAAAACTCATCTAAAATTGTAGAAATACGAGTCACAAATCACAATTCTATTTTGAATCTGTTATGTTTAAAATGATCTTTATCTGATCATGAGAAAGTTTGTGCTATAGATTTAAATTTGGCCACATGATATTTAAACACATGGTACTGAAGGACAGTTCCCAAGAAATAAATAAATAGAGAGAAGAGGGTATACTAACAATGCTGGGGTATGCCTAAATTTAAAGTTTTAGGGGCAGAAACTTGCAAAAGAGAATAAAAAGTAGTGAGGCAAAAAAATCTGAATGGGTTGATGTCATGAAATCTAAGAATAGAAAGTGGTATAGGAAGATGTACTCAGCAGCGGATGATCTGCTACTGAGATGTCAAATAAGATAAAACCTGAGAAGTATTATTGGACTAAGCTATACAAAAGCTATTTTTTATCTTCACAAAAGCAATGGCAATATTGGTTAGAGAGAGAAATTGAGTGATGGGTAAAGAAGTATAGACAACGAGGTCAGATCCAAATTTCAAAAGAACGTTCTGTAGTAGGGAAGGCGATAAAAATAGAGGAGTGTTGACGGGAGAATCGAGGAAACTTTTCCCGCTTTACAAAAGGGAGAGGAAAATGCTCAGAGATGGCGAGGGATCCAGAGCTCAGTGGAAGAGGCTTTAGACCAGACAGGGAAGGGCACTTTCGTTCCATTTTAGGAGTAGAGAAGCCATGGCGTGTAGATACAGATCTAAGTTGGCTGGTAGGCAGAACAGTAACAGCGCTGAATTTATATTTTATAAAAATCATTCTAGTTGCAGTCCGAAGAATGGATTGAAGTGATTATTTTAATATTCAAAGTGAGATACAGGAAGAGCCTTATCTAGGGGAAGAACAGAGGTGATGGAGAACAGGAAGCACGTTGACAGACACTAAAAAGAGAACAGACTGGAGTCAATTATGGATGAGGGGCAGAAATTACAGGTAAAAAAAATAATAATTTGAAGATGATTCCTACTTACTGTCCTAGGGGACATCTTATTATTCAGCTAAAGAATACCAGAGGGAAGGAGGGGAAATTTAGAGAACAAAAATCTCATTTGATCATGTAGATTTCGAAGTGCCTGGGAGACGTGCAGGTGATGTTAGATATATGCTTTTTATGTAAGTCTGCTAGTTTAGACCTAGACACAAGTTTACATGCAATATAAGCTGTGAAGCTTTTATTTCAACTAAAAATAATGGCTCATTTGCTTTTTAAATTATGATTTGTTTAGCCTCTAGACACATGAAAAAAATTAAAACACACTTAACAAATAAATGCAGAAATTGCTTCTATTAAATTAAACACACATTAAAACACCTAACCTAATGTTCCATATCAAGCGGAGGTAGCAGTGTCCTGAATAAAACAGTTTCAGTCCCAGCCACACTAGGCTAGAGTTGTTAAAATAATCGATGGTGAGAGTGTAGGTTACTCATCTAAAACGTTTAAAAGATGTAAACTGTATTTTATTTATCGAATTGATAATATGACCGATGTATAAACAGGGATATATTTAGAATTTCCATTTCCCATCTTGACGGTCAAACATTTATTTTTTATATGTATCACATATACATTGCAACTGTATGCAAATGATAGCCTAGAGAACATTTGTGTAGAAATTGGAATGTTGTTCTGTTGTTGTTTCAAATACCCTTACGATTGGAATGAAAGGAACACATTATAATTTTGAATGTGATTCTTCTCATTTTCAGAAAGATTGTATCTTGTCCGAGGAAGATATATACCTTTATATGGATATTTCTCTTTCGTGAACGTAGTTATTTTGTTTTGCCAAAGTCAGGTAAGAAGAGCAATGCATCAGAAACAAACATTTTGGAGAATGTTTCACTAGTATTGCCTTTCACTATTAACTAGGCAGCAAAACAGAATCTATGCAAAGACCTTTATTCACAGATTCCAGATTTTGTTATTCTCTACAATAATGATTATTAAAATTACCCTCTCCCTTTCTCTTCCTCTTGCAAAGATGGCAGTATGTGTGACCAGTGATCTCACTTTAACATGGCGGGCTCTGGACATGGGCAGCAGGTGAGAGGGAGAACGTAAACTAGCTGCTGTATGTCAGTCACCAACCAGAATCTACATACGTATGATCGTATCTAATACCCACATCTCTGTGAAACTCATGTTTATCAGTGAACGTTCTCCATCTCATTTTAGAGATGATAAAGCGATATGAACAGACATGGAACTTTTTCCCCAAATTCACACTCCTCGGTGACTGGGCTAAGACACCAGCGAAGATCTATTCGACGCATGAACTCAAGCTCTACCGATGACATCATCTGGGACGTAAAGCAGGTCACTCCACAGACCCATGAAAAAAATGTTGGGCTTGGATTGTTTCTGTGGGTCCCTGGACTTCTGGAGACATTTTACCGCTTGTTGTATGATTATTTCTCCAAGTCAAGTTTGTCTGAAAGTAATTCATGCAAATCAATTCAAAGTAAAAATGGGGTTTACTGGGAGAGAATAGATTTCTTACTGGAGTCAATGATAGGGCAAAGAAGATCTGGGTCCCATACACACTGGACTTAAAAATCAAGACCCAAGATAATGTTCTTTATCTGTCTAGGACCACATGCTTCTCTATTTCTTTTTTCTTATCAGCAGGATTCTTCAATTGGTCCAGCACGTGGCCCAGCAGAGCCACACATCCTAACCATGACCATGAAATTCCAGAGCTTGGCTGAGTGACAAGGTAACCATTAGCTACATATGGCTATTTAAATTAACGTTAAATTTAGTAAAAATTTTTTAAAAATCACTTTGTCTTAATAGCCACATTCTAATTGTTCAATAGCCATATTTCCATCATCACAGAAAGTTCTATTGGACGGTATAGTTCCAATTCGTCACTCATCATGCATTGTTTGTAATTTCTATGCCTCCTGGTTCAAATTCTCAATTCGTTTGAGACAGTCATGCAAGTTCCTGATTCCTTGCAGGTGTCCATTCCTGGTTCTGTCATCTTTGATGAGGAAGAAAAAGATCTTTTGCCCAATTTGCGAAGCCTGTATGTGGGGGGAGGATAGCAAAGTCTGGTACTTTCTCTTTTCTTGATTTCACAGATACAAAGTCCATGTTAACAGGATTCCAAAATATCTACCACTGTTGATTTTTCCCTTACAATGAAATACAGACCTTGATTCCTTAGTTTGCCCTCTTCTTGTATAATTTGTATTAGGTTGGAAATTGGTAAGTAGCAGATATATAATTAAGCTGGAAAGAGAGCCACAATATTTTCTCTGATATTGCATTTACTTCAATATTAAATAAAGAGTTCAACAGCAGAACATATAGAGCTCAAAACTATTTTTTCAAGAAGGAAAATGTTTTCCAACTATATTGGAAAATTCATTCTTTCCCTGTTTTACGTCCCTATATATTGCTCTCGGAAATTGCTCCCTGAGCAAATGACTGTTTGATATTTTGGGCAGGAATGTATTACAGCTAATTACACAAGTGAGAAGCGTAAACTTCTTTTTCAAACTAGGGCCATGGACGGCAACTCATTTACCCAGAAAGTAATATCAAGGGAGTTTCGTCCTCCACATATATCTATGAACTTGGTGCGATTTCCATATGACCTTGTGAACACATTTAGGTCACCTGCTAGGGCCACAGAAATGGATGCGCAGGTGGGGAGCCCAACTCCTACAATTCACTGGCTAAAAAGAATACTTGCCTCTGATCTTTGGTTTGTGGTTTTTAAGAATTTCACTGTACTTTACAGAAGGGTTTGTGAAGACTGTGTGGACCATAAAAACATGACATCACAAACTAAAATTCTCTGTTAGCATGCTGTTTTATCAAGACTGATGTCAGTTCTGTGCTTCTAGTGGTCTGATCTGATTAGTAGGTATATTTTTACTTAACACCATTATCTGTTAGTGATTCTATCAGAGAAGCTTATATAAATTAATCTAACCTTCAGAGTCTTTTAAATGTAATTAAGGTTTATGATAACTTTGAGTTCTTTGGATGAAAGTCACTACTGAAATAAACTGCTTGTTGATGTTATTACATTGCTGATGATAGAAAAACATATTAGAATACTATTTATATGAAAATTGGACTATGGTTCAAGTGTGAGAACAATATAAAGGAAATCCAGTGATGTACATATTTTTATTACTCCTTAATATAATATTTTACTTTATGTTCTATTTTATGTGGCTAAGATAAATAGCAAGTCAATTTAACAATTTTAAATGAATTGAATATTAGGATTAAAAATATTGCACGTTTCTCATCAAATTGAAAGTAAATCATCTAATATTTCTTATCATCCATATTTGCCAATATTCTTCAAAACCAAATTTAGCAGCTGATAAATTTTTTATATCTCATAATTACAGATATAAAATTCCCTATGCCCACCCCTGAGTTTGTCAAAACTCTCACGCCTCTAACCTAGGCTATTTTTCAATGCCTTCCCAGGTACTGGCCTTGCTCCTTTGTTAGTCTCTTTCCTCTCCAAATTTTGCTATCTTCCTAAGGCAGAGATAGAAGGCAATTTGAAACAAGAGAGAAGGAATTTTAGATCTTTTTCAGTGTGACTTGGAAGCATTATTTTATTTCTGTAATATTGGCATTTTCTCATCCGTAAAATAAATGTGTCTCTTGGGATGATTATAATGATTAAATGAGGTAATCCATGAGCAAACAGCAGGCATATGACTGAACCACAATCAACCTAACTTCATAGAAACTTGTAATGTTTCATCACTATGAATTAATGACCAATCTCCTTACCAAGACAGCCAAGTCCTGCATCATAAAATCATGTCTCCTTTTTAGGCTTTTAAATACTGCAATTCTGGCCAAACCAGAAGTATCAGCATTTGATGAGAGCTTATCTTCTTCCATTCTTAGCCTGTACTTCTCTGTAAAGCCATGCTTTAATATATCCTGCCCCATCCACCTGGAATGACCCAGCCCTTCCTTTTCTTTACCCAGATCCTATCTACATCTAACCTTCTACCCACTTTCTTCAAGACATATCTGAATTCCCACAACAGAAAGCTCCCTTTTCTTCCTCTCTACTCCTGAAATCCACAACACCCGACTCGGAAATGCTGCAGTTATTAAATGAAGTAAATTGCTCTATTTGTGCAAATATTATCTATTTTTTCCCTTGAAAATTAACCCTTTGAAAATAGGAAGCACCTCATTGTGAGTTCTTACAGACTTTTGTTTTATAGGTGTCTTTTTTCATTTTTTTCTTCCTTCCTTCCTTCCCTGCTTTTTCCTTCCTTCCTTCCTTCCTTCCTTCCTTCCTTCCTTCCTTCCTTCCTTCCTTCCTTCCTTCCTTCCTTCCTTCCTTCCTTCCTTCCTTCCTTCCTTCCTTCCTTCCTTCCTTCCTTCCTTCCTTCCTTCCTTCCTTCCTTCCTTCCTTCCTTCCTTCCTTCCTTCTTGCCTGCCTTTCTTTTGTAAGAGATATACATAGGCAAAACAGTTATCCCTAGATCGAGATACTTACAGAGGTTACCTGTCGTAATTAGTAAAACGAGACCCAAACAATAATCACGAGCACAACAAATACAGATGTAGTCAGCACTATGAGAACTTATGTAACTCGTGTAACTCATGAACAGTGTGGAGGAGAAAGGATGGAAGAAAGGGGCCATGTTAGGCCATGACATCAATATCAAAGAGGACTATGAACAAACAAAATATATCATGTATTGTGAGAATACAAAAGTAACATGGTATTCAAATTATGTTATAAACTAATTAGCAAATTAAATGCTATACATATTTTTTAAATGTTATCAAAATTCCAGAATTTATTACTTAAAATTGGCCAAAAAACTATTTAGTGAGTCCTTTCGATGAGAACATGGAAATCGCCATATAAATGATGTTGCCCTATGGTCAAGATTGGCATATGCTTGTAATGCGTAATGCTAGATAAAAAACAATATGTGCCACTGGGTAGGAAATCATGGAATATCAATTCCCTTGACTTTCTTTCTCCCATCTAGTGTTGGAAATTATTCATATATTCCATAATATTTGTTAAGCCACTCATTTGCTCAACAAATAGTTATTGAGTAAGTGTTATATGTCAGGCATTATGCTACACATTAGAAATATAGCAGTGAAAGAAATATAAATTAAAAGTCCCTGTCATCATGGAGCGTCCATTCTTAATGGGAAGATGTTAGAATATGGAGGATGAATGAGATAGCTGGCTAGTTAAATTTATAGATAGGTAGATACATGGGTCGTCAGGTGGCAATAAGTACAAAAAAATACAAATGGGTAAAGAATTTAGAAAGTACTGAAGGCGGGTTGCATTACTTTAAATATAAAGGTCATAGAAGTCTTGTTGTCGAAGTATCTTTCGGACAAAGACCTAAATGGATTGGTACAAATAACATATTTTTTTTTCTTTACCCACATTAACTAGGGAAGAATAATCTCACTAGAGTGAGTTATGCCAAGAATGTTATTTTAGATGACAATAGTGATTGAAGAACTATAGTCAGGGTGTTAAATGAGACACAAGAAGCAGATTTAAATAAGAGCATTGTGATAAAAGAATGGTCTCTGGTTTCAATAAATTCAAGTTTGAAATATGTTTAGTACTGTCAGTAAGTAGAAATATGGAAGAGAGATCAAAGTTAGAGTAATAGATTTCTGAATCTCTCCTAGAGTTTAGCAGTTGAATAACGTAATAAAACGAAATTCCTGAAATAACCATGTATAACCAGAAAGCAAAGAAGACTGAAAATACAGCCTTTGGAAATAATGCAACATGTGTGACATGATTCAATAGATAAGTAGGAAGAGAACTAGGGGAGAACTCGGGTTATGTACACAACCAAAGTGTTTCATCAAACAGTATCTAAGTACGATGAAAACATCAACTCGAAAAGATCTCCGATATAAACAACATATGACACATGACACATATAATGATCTTGACCACTGTCTGTATCAAATAAAAGGTGAATTTAATTTTCCCATTGAGAAGATTCATTAAGAACTTTGTTGGCCAACTTGAGTGTATAAAGTCCAAGGTTTTAATAATATCGGAAGCTATTATTATGTTTACTGTATTAATTACATACATGTTTAATTTAAAACCATGACAGCATATCAATTTCAAATGTTATTTACTTACTCTGACAAAAGAATCAGATAAATAGAATATTAACATCATTTCGCATTTGTAGATAATTGTGCTCAGGGAGTCTGGAATCCTCCTGCAGCCTCTGGTATACAATGATTCCTGAACTTTCCACCGTGATTAAGTTGGAGTGAGCATATAGAGTGCTCTCGGAAACTCAGTCATGTGAAGAAGCCCACTGTGATGCTTTAAAAAGAAAACTCTCCCAGAAAAAAGGAGAGGGGGACATGATGAAAAGGCTCCTCCCTCCTTCCTGCCTTTGGACATAATCGTTTGAGGACATAATGTCCAAAGCTATGACGGGTGCTTTAAGTGAGTGTGACTTCTTGTCCTGTACAAACCTGAAGATGAACATCGACATGCTTATAATGACATAACCACAAAAGATGGAAGACTTTGAGTCTTTGATAACATTACTGAGTCACCAAACTATCCGTAATACTGCAACCTCTTGACATTTTGTCATGAGGGTTCATAAATATCTTTGTTGGAGCCACTTATAGTCAGACAGCCTTCAGCTCAAATATTTTACACAGTGCAATTAAACAGGACAAAAAATTAGCAAAGTGGCAGCAAAATTGATTTAGGCAGGTTTTCACATGAGAATGTGCATGCTTTCAAATGAGGATAGAAATGAAGATGATAGGTGATGCTCAATATCAATCAATTACACCGTAGGTTTAAAAAATATCCCAGTTAGTGTCTTATTACTAACTCGCTTGTTTTCTGAGTAGCTTCTAAGACTGGAAAATCAGTCACGTGAAGATACACAGTAAAATGTATATTTATTGGCCTTATCACTTTCAGACTCCCAATTCACAAGGGTGCACGAATCTGCATTTTAACCACCCCAAAGCGATTCTTACGTGAATTAAAATAATGGCTGGCAAGAGGTAAATTTAGAATGCTAGTTCCAACAGCTCCACCTAGGAGGAGCTGGATGGGGATCTGAGCCTCTCAGGTTAAACACTTCAATAACCTTGAATTTAGTACCTGCAGGTTTAGTAATCCTGCTTAGGACTCATACCACAAAAAGAGAAAAGATCCACAGCAGCAAAGCTGGACCTCAAAGACGGTAGAGCTAAAGCTGGTGATAAACCACGCTGCACAGAAGGTAATTGGCCGGCTCAGGGAAGGTGAGAAATTGAATCTTCGAATTGGGCTACGATACTTCCCACTTGAAAAGACACAAAAACCAGGGACTAATAGAAATGTAGCAGAGATTTCAAGCAGGATGAGATCTGAAAAGGAACATTTGTTGCTGGCAATTAAATAAATTGAAGAACTAAGTAAGACAAATTCAAAACAGTGGCTGAGACAAAATCGAGATAGTTTGGAATAAAGAATGGCACTTGCGAGAGAGCAGATAATGAGGACAGACGACCCCTTCCGAAAAGGCTGGATGAGGGGATAGAGGGAGAGCAGTGAATAGAGGAGTGAGCCCGTCATCAACACTCTGGCAGTACACCACATTCTAATGACACCATTCTTTTTAATCAAAGGTGGCAAATGATCAACTATTTTGTGTTATTGTATTGACAGAAATTGGGGGTGGATATT
Organism: Pteropus alecto; assembly: GCF_000325575.1. NCBI lineage: Eukaryota > Metazoa > Chordata > Mammalia > Chiroptera > Pteropodidae > Pteropus > Pteropus alecto. The sequence goes on along the minus strand of NW_006440645.1, from coordinate 8,831,860 downwards.
CACAGCCAAGGAATGGGCTAGTGCTGGATTCTCCGACCTAAAAAATGACTGAATGAATAAATAAATAGCATATTCAATATCAACAATAGGTGCCTTAAGTATTCCAGAACTTGTTTTAAAAACAATTAAGAATATAAGGCAGGTGAAAAGGAAGGTTAGACACATAATAGCGAGAGTATTCTGGAGCAAGAATGAGCTGTCGGTATTATTTCTAACTGCAGCAAGTAAATGTCAACCTTATTTTCTTGTCCAAACTGAGAGATATATCTCTTCTCTGTGTAGAGTGTAAGTCGAAATTTATCTAGCCAAACACTCTTGTTAGTTTCTATATGACAAATAAATTATAAAATGATGTGTCATTGAACAATCTTATTAATTCTGTTATTAAAAATATCATAATTTGTGGTTATTTTAATTTTACCAACATGAAAACTGGTGACCAATAATTCACATTATATTTTCCCACTCTGCGCTTCCAGTTGTTCATCAAGAAATTTATCCAGGATAGAAATTAAAGTATCCCAAACTAAAAAAAAATAAAAATAAAAATAAAAAAAATACTGAGCCCTTAGCAAATTCATTCTTCTAAGTGGTGTTTAGTTCATCACTATCACTCAGCTGTGCAGGACAAAAATGTTATTGCTGATAAATTCTCCAGGATTAGAGTCTCCTTTTTGAAACATCAATACACAAGTCTTTAAAATGGGTTAAAAACAGACTTGATTGTAGTGGCTCCATTGCAAAACAATGGGCCATCTGTTTCATTAAGTCTTTAACAGTGCTCAGTCCTTTACTTCCTCTTGGCTAAATCTGTTTTTTTTTTTTTTCTTTTTCTAGAATTGTTGAGTTTCAGCCAGCCTAATGCACAACCCTCTTCAAGAGTTGTTCTCTTTCTGAATAGCTGAGCATCAGCTGGCTCAGCCACTGAATCACCACCAGAATGTGATCGCCTCCCTCCTCTCCACACTCCTTTTTATTTAGAAGTCTATTTTCTCTAGTAGTGGGAAACAGCTGACATAAATTGAACGAAAAAATATTTTATATGATATAACGCATTATAATATAGGAACTATATAGATGTGTATTACATATGCCCTTGTAAATGTGTGTGTGTGTGTGTGTGTGTGATAAAAGTAATATCTCACTTTTCTTATAATTTCAATGGCGTGGATACTCAGAATTCGACAGCAATTAGATACTGTCACCAAAATAACACTATTATGGCAGATACTGTTGATTGTTTTTTCACTAGTCTCTGTCCTTTTTCTAAAGAGAATCTTGATTTTATTTAGCAAACCACTTTCATCAACTTAGCCATGTGCTTTAGCTCTCACTCCCGAGGGAGCAGTCCTGATGAGATCTCAAAGTCTGACTATTTTGCGAGCTTATTGTATTAAGAAAAAAGTGATCCAGTAGATTTAATCATTCATATGTTAGGAAACTATAAATGAGATCATACTGTACAGCAGACAGGGTGCTAATTTGGGGGGAGCAAATGGGAAACCTCTACACACAGTACAGAAGTAAATAAATGCTGTATGAATAATATGCAGACAGTTCATAAGGGGAGGGATAAAAGAAGTAAAGTCTGACTTGAAGTATAGGGAGATGGCTTCAGGGAACAGATTCTCTTATGAGTAGGAGTTTGCTGGATAGATAAGGAGAAAAGACACTGTGTCAGGGAAAAGGAAAAGCTCAGTAACAAAACACAGTACATCAAGGTAACTGCTTGTAATTCAATACAAGTGCGACATAAAGTATAAGGAATGACGAGGCACGAGTTATTCCTGCATGTACATCCCGGAGGACTTTATATGCGAGCAAATGAAATGCATCTTCATCCTGAAGGTTTTAGGCTGTTTTGGGGTGTGGGTATGGATGGGACTTTATAAGATTTATCATCTAGACAGATTATTTGGTTACCACCATGGAAGACTGACAGCTGTTGATAGTCTATAATAGAGTAGAGGCTGAGAACTTGTTTCTATCCAGAGGTGGTATCTCTGGAGATAGAGGAGCCGGAACTGATTCAAAGAATATGTGAGGGGTAGTATCAACAAAGCTGGTGAACGAGTGAATGTGCAAAATTAGGAAACGATGCTTTTAGATTAAAACCTGTTTTCTAGTTTAGGCTATTGATGACATCGTGAGAGCATGAACAGAGAGCTGAAATTCTGAGAAGAGTAGATTTGTAAAATGTAAAAAGTGAGTTCCCCTTTGGACATACTGAATTTGAGATCCCTGTGGTCCATTTAAATAGACAATCGGATACGTAGATTTATAGTTCAAGAGCAAAGGCTATGTTGGATATAAAATTTCAGAGTCACCAGTATCAACAATAATCATAAATACAAAGCCAGTGCAATTATCCAGGGAGAGCTGTGAGCAAGAGGGTGCCGAGGCTGGGAAACTCAGGACTATCCACATATTTGGGATGTAAGGAGACAAATTACAGGACAACATAACAAAAAAAAAAAATGTTAGAGGGGTGAAAGAAAAAAAAAATCA
>NW_006440645.1:8823319-8829167 GCF_000325575.1 Pteropus alecto | reverse complement strand
AAAAAAAAAATGTTAGAGGGGTGAAAGAAAGACAATAATCAACATTTAATAATTAAAAAGACAAATCACATAAAAATTGAAGTGTACTGTTCATCAGGTTCACTATTAGGAGTTAATTGTCAATTATGAATATTTTCAAATGTATTACAAATGCATATAAAACTAATCTAAACCCATAAATCAACATGGTTCCCAAATAAATTATGTTAACATTCTTTACTGATGTATAAGCTACTAAAATGTACAAAAATCAAGATTCCATTTCATTCAACAAAAAACTTTACCAATCTATTGATTGTATTTATCTATATCTTAGTAATTTCTAATTATAAATCCTCAAAATGTAGGTATTTTGTGTCAAAATTTAAGGGTGATAAAAAGGCAGTCATCAATTTGTTTCAAATCTCCTTTCTAGGCTAAAGTCCAAATGTAAAATAAACTTCTTTTATTTTCAAATATTGTATATTGCATTTCATTAGAAGGTATATTATATAAACATAAGAAGGTAAAGTTAAGAAAATCTCCGACAAAATGAAACCAAAAGGAAAAGGGATGGAAATACTCAAAGGATTAACCTAAGAAGTTTAATGCGCAATTAAAAGAATCCAGACAAAATCACAAATGAAACAAAGAAAACTACCAACAAAAAAACTCAAAAATATTTCCAAAATTGAATGAAATAACTCACTGAAACCTAGAAACAAAAAAATTAAAATGGTCAGCAAAGTGCACATTTTAATGAAATTTTAGAATACTAAGGATAAGTAAAGTTCTAAAGTTGTTAAAAAAAAAAAAGAGTAAAACACATTACATAGAAAGAAATGTGGATATAAATGACATCAGAATTCTCCAACACTGGAAGTTTGAATGAAACAAAGCCATCAAAATTTTGAGAAAAATAATTTCAACCTAACAATTCTGAAACTTGACAAACTATGAGGAGCACAGAAGAAAGAAATTTTCAGAGTGATAGAAAAGTTTCAAAAATATTACCTACTTTACACCTCATCTTCAAAAAGCAACGAGAACATATATTTTCCCAGAATGATAAATTAGAGTTGAAAAAATAAAAAAGAAAGAAAAAGACATGGGGTACAGCAAACAGGGTGCTCGCTATAGGTGAGTGGCAAACAGAAGTCTAGTACGGGCCCAAGAGAATTCTTGGCATGACAGCTTAATAGCTGTCTTAAGGGTCGGAAGTTATGTGACAGGTACATCTGAAAATACACTTTTTGTTTAAATCAATTATCATCTACAGGAAAAGAAGAAAGGAAATGCAATTAAGGTAAATACACCATTTACATAGTTTATCATGATGCAAGAATATTGATTTATAAAAAATCATAACATTAAACAGAGGAAGGGAGCAAGAATAGTAATTAAGAATGATAATTCTTTGCCTTTCATAAAATGAGATACTATCTGAAATTGACACTTCAAAAAAATAGCAGTAAAGTCTGTAATTTTCAAATATGGAAACAAACAAAACTTCTAAGAAGGTGAAACATCCGTTGGGAGTGAGACAGAATGGGATAAATGAGGCAGCAGAGCTCTAATATTTTATTACAGCCTGGTAGTACCGGCTGATTTTTTAAGTGCTGTGCATTTATTACTCTCATAAGAATAAAAATAGTTAAAACAAAGGATTAAACAGAATAATAGGATGAGTGGGAGTAACAATTTTCAAGGGTTGATGGTTTTGACAGCTCCCCACGTAGGGGTGCACATAAAGCAGTCACCAGCACTGTATACCTATTGTTGGAACTGAGAGAGTCACCTGACTTTTCTCTAGGTAGAATATTTAAAGAAAAAGGAGATAGTCGAGCTTCTGTAATTATATTTAATAACATACATTGTTTTTAGTATGAAATGATGTCCCTCAGTTACTTGAACTTTTCCAAGGTATTTGAAATATTCATCTGAACACACACACGTATACAAACACACACACACACACACACACACACACACATACATGCACACAGTTCTATTGCTTATATTTGCTTGGCCTTTCCCACTCTAAACAAAAAAGTAAAAGATAATGTTATTTATACTATATTATTATTATATTTCAGAACTGGAACATTACTCATCTGCTTGATTTCAGCAGTCTGTAGTTCCTGAGCAGATCTTTTCTCTTTCATTTGGTATAATCACACTGATCGAGAATGCATTTACCCATATGTACATAGTTAATGCCTGACCCAACAGATTTAGTTACTACCATTTCTTTAAAATAATGAAATTACCTTTCTAAAAGACTAAAACAGCTTATATTAATATGTGAAAATGAATGAAGTGCAGCGATCATATTTAAAATCAGTTGAACATGAACACGGCTCGGGGACGAGGCTAGAGAAGGGTTCACAGGTGCAGGTTACTGCAGTGGAGCTCAGAGTCCCCTGCAGTGCAGAGGGTCAGGAGGTGGTGGGGGAGAGAGGGGGAAGCCTAAAGCCTGCCAACGGCCCAACGTCAAAATCAGGTCAGACTCGATATTGCCTTTTCACTTATAAAACTCATATATTAGCTGATATTTTTGGCTATCATCAAAAATATCATCTTTTACTTAATTGCTATTGTTGTTAACTCACAAGGTGATACATCAGGGTGACCCACTTGTCTAAGTGTAAGCTTAAATAATTTAAATAATTTAAAAATGCACAAAAATTTTGGAATAGCCTTCCTATCGATACCCATTTTTATTTACTTTAATTTTTACAATTTACTTTTTTTCATCTGGGATCACATTCCTTTTGCCTGAGAAATATACTTTAACATTTGCTTTACGAGGACTTGCTGGTACAAATTGTCTTAGTTTTTGTAAAATATATCTGTATTTTGCTCTTCTTTTTAAAGCAATACTTTTAATTTGATAGATGGGTGACAGTTAATTTTTTAAACAGTTAGAAGATATTAATACGTTGTTTTTCATTTCTATTATTTTTGTTGAGAAGTCTGCTCAGTCCATCCCTGCTTTCAAAACAGTATGCCTATTACCTGACCCTTTGAACATTACTACTGTTTTCACTCTGTTTTTGTTTTTCAGAAATTTTCTGTGATGTAATGTTCTTCATATTGAAACTGATTTGGGTGAACAGTAATTTTTAAATCTGTGTCTTGATACTGTATACGAGGCTTAAAAAATTCTTAATGGTTTCTCATTCTTCATTGCTTTTATTTCCTTTCTCTACTTTTCTTCTGGGAATCCAATTATGTTTAGGTTTGTACATCTCTCTGTCCTCTCTGCCTCTCACCTCCTTTTCTCTATTTTTTACCCTTTGTTTCTCTATGTTTTATCCTGAATATTTTCTCCAACTCTGTCTTCTAATTTACTTATTGTCCTTTCAGACGTAAGGAATCTATTATGACCTCTATTCTCTGAGGTTTAGAAAAAAAATGAATAGACTTTATTTGTTAGGGTAGTTATATATTTACAGAACTTCTCTTTTTATTAACATCTTATGTTACACATGGTGCATTCGTTACAATTAATAAACCAAAATTGACACATAACTATTAACAAAAGTCCACTATTTATTCAGACTTTCTTAGTTTTTATCTAATGTTGTTTTCTGTTCCAGGATACCATGCAGGAAACCACATTACATTTAATCGTCTTATATCCTTAGGCTACTCTTGGCTCTGATAGTTTCTCAGATTTTTCTTGTTCTTTGGTGGCCTTTACACTTTTGACATCTATCAGTCAGGTATATAGTAGGATGCCCCTAAAAATTCAACTGATGTCTGAAATTTTTCATAATTAGACTGGGACTATAGATTTTAGGGAGGACTATCACACTGGTAAAGTGCCATTTGCATCTCATTATATCAAGGGTACACACGATTTATAAACACTAATTGTCGACACTGACCACCTTGCTGAAGTTGTGTGTGAGGTTTCTCCACTGTGAAATTACTTTTTACCCCTTTCCATACTATTCTCTTGGGAAGGAATTCACTATGTGCAGCCAATACTGAAAAGATTGTAGTTATTGTCCTTTCTTTAAGGCAGAGTCGCTACCTGAATTATTCAGAATTCCACATGGGAAATTTGTCTCTATTTCTCTATTTATTTACTTGTTCAATTCTATATTTATATCAGTATGGATTTATAAATAATTATTCTACGCATAGAGTTTTAATCAAATACTATTGTTTTCTTTTTTTTAATTTTCTGGCTCAACTTGTTCCAGTTTTGCTCATTGGTACTGTTTCATTTGTCTTCTGTGTCCCTTTCACATACCTCCACTGTGTTTGCTAGTTTTTTTGTTTGTTTGTGTTACCTCTGTATTTCTGGCACTACAAGATGCTCCAGGATCATGTTGTATATTTCCTGTCCTAGTCCCAGGACAGCCATTTCTTCATGGTGCCCTGGCTCCCTTTATTGGAGAATGATATTAGAAACTAAAATCTAGCTACTGGGTGTGCTCACTGATACTGGTGGATTTCACTAAGCTTTTAAATTGTTTTAGTTTGGGAATGACTTTATTTCTTGTTTTTCAAATATGTTGTGTCCCTTTCATTGGCTTCCTTTTCCAACCTCCTGTCAAAATTATATTTTATTTCCGTGAATGGAGAAAATACAGTTAAAGTTTCTGTCTGATAATTCAAATATTTAGAGTCCTTGTAGAGATGTTTCATTGGATATTGTTTTTTAATTTTGTTGTTCATGTGGTCTTTCTTTTCACTTGATTATTTGAATATTTCATCGTCAGGGATACCGCATTTGAAAAATTTCGGAAATAATTCAAGATCTAGGAACACGTTATCTTCCTCCAGAAACAGTAAACATTTATGTATGGCGAGTGGCTAGGGGCACTGGTAATACAGCAACTCCTGAGTAGATCAGCTCAAAACCCCAAATTTAAGACCAAGCAAAAGGAAATGCATGCCATTTTAGGCATTAAGACTATTTTTCTCCACTTACACTATCCTACCCTAGATGCCTGGTTTTCAAAACAACTTGTAAGGCAAACAAAACATTAAGATAAACAACACATCACCAAGAGATAGAACCAGATTCAGATGTGACGCAGATGTTAGAAGACATAGACAGAGATTTTAAAATAATCATGATTAAAATGATAAATGTACTAAGAAGAATCTTCATAGTGGGTATTCCCGAAGAACTCGTGAAAATATTCATGACTGATATAAAGAGATTGTAAGTATTTTCCAAGGTCTGAGATACTGACGCTAGAGCCATACCACGATGCACATTGAGTGAAAACTTTTCTTCTCTGTTTGTCCTCTATCGACCTGTCAAACCCTGATCCTGTATTTTTGTGGAACCCATACACATTAGTGTGAAGTATTTTACCCATCTTGCTAAAAATGGTTTTAAAAACTGTCGAATAAAAAAGCTATTTATATTACCGGGTCCAAACCAAGGCATTTTTAAACAAACAAAGCAAAACAAAAGCAAAACTTTAGGTCATATATACTTGATATCACAGATCTAGTGTCAATACAAATATTGAAATTTTGTTTTTTCTAATATGCATATATAAATAAATGCATTCTATATACCTTTAAAATACTTAAAACATATTAACATATTGAAAGCTATTATAATTTCTTGTATTTATATACATATATGTTTATTATATTTATATTACATTAACATTATAGCATAATTCACACATATATAAATTTATATATATTCTCAGAAGTAGCCTGTAACATTTAAACATTATAATAATGGCATCTGGTGCTGTGTGATCTTCACCAAGTGTTCCCATGACTGATTCTCATTCCCTTTCTAGGAGTTCATTTGGCGGGGTGGAGAGGGAGAGGGGATCCAAATTCTCAAAGTAATGCAAACATTTCTATAAAGTGGTGGGGAAGT
>NW_006440645.1:8822708-8823296 GCF_000325575.1 Pteropus alecto | reverse complement strand
TGAGAAACATTCCTTCAAAGCCTTAAGTGAAAAATAATGCCAACGACAATTAAGCCGAAGCAGCTTTACTGGCTCCTCTGCTCTCGCTCACAGTCGTGGAGCAGTATTTAATCAAAAGGGATTGGAAAGGGATCATAAAGGATTGTGGTTACCTTAACCTGGGCATTGAATGTTTAGCAATGCGTAACAAGCCACAGAACTCTCAGATGTGACTACAGGTAAGATTTCCAAATGGGGCCAGGGGAAGTAGAATACAGTGTTAAAGTAAGAATCCCCATCTCTTTCCACTGAACTTTAAAATTTCAGTTAGCTCGGCTGAACACAGGGGACCCCATCCTATTGTTAGTGGTGCAGCAGACAGTGGGAAATTATAACTTATATCTTTAAAGGTTAGACTGTGCTCCAAAAAGACATAGAAAGGTAGCATGGAGTCTGGCATTATTTTTCTTCTGTAGAAGCATCACTACATGTCACTGACTTCTGTGTCAGCAGAGAACTCTATGAAACCCCGTTCTGCAGGCCATCCACTTGATAAAGTACAGCTATCCTGAGACCGAGCAAAAAAAGATGAATCGAATTGATGTTTTC
>NW_006440645.1:8811490-8822652 GCF_000325575.1 Pteropus alecto | reverse complement strand
GGAATTATGCAATGACAGACTTCTATTAATATTTTTAAAGAAAAAAATGTATAAATGAAAGTATCTAATTAGATACTTTCAACTTATATGTTCACAGAAGCATTACAAACTAATAAATACTTATAGTCTTTCAATGTTTTCCAAAGAAGCATTTTAAATATAAATCAAATTTCTGGTTTAATATGATATAGCCAATTGCACTTATTATTTTTAGAACGAACAAAAACTGAGCATTTACTACATGCCCAGCCCTTTGCAATGTACCTTGGAAGATATAAGCAGAACCAAAGATAGGACTTAACAGATCTTGCGATCTAGGGGGAATGATAACCGATGTGGAGAAATCGCTTCGATACATATCAGAACATAAAACATTTTGAAACTTTTAATAATGCAATAATAACTCAAAGTGGGGACGAGAGAAACTAATCAGTAGTAATGGGTAAGATCAGAAAGTATTCACGGGGGGCTTGGCGTGATAGCTGGGCCTTGATGTCTGGGCCCATGATGAAGTATAATTTCCATCAGCACACACAACTGCGAAGGATGTTTTAGGCAAAGAGACAGAATTAGGGAAGACATGGTCTGGAATAAAATGTCCAGAGGTTCAAGAGATGTTAAGCAATCTGATTGTGCATGGTCACAGACTTCAAAACTTGGGGTGCATGTAAGTTGGGAATCAAACGGGGCCCTACAGTAGACGCTGTACTTGTAGCTCGGCTACACCAGACCCAACCTTCTTCTCCCTCACCTGACTCCGGCTCGGAAGATGCAAAAGCACTAAGTCCCTCTCATAGCATCACTGCCAGTGACGTGTGACCACGAAGCACCGTTCTACTAAGTACACTAGTGTTGTCCTCCCTCTCTTCTTCATGCCTCCAAGTTCTGTTTCTTTTAAAAGAGGTGTTTCACTGTAAAATGTGAAATGCACACATATGAATGTGTGTATTATCTATACACAAGTTAAAGAAGAAGAATCAAAACTCAGAGCTACCAGACACTTTAACAAATTATCAACTTCGTTTTTTATATTGTTTTTTTTCTCTTACATTGTAAATGTTTCTCAAATATCCAGTGATATCTCATATTTAAGGGTGATGCACTAGACAATTCTTAACATGACCGCCAAGTTTAATTTTTAATGATTGGGCATATGTCTAGGAATCTCAATATACTCTCAAAGTTCAGTATCTCTGGGTCTCTTCTCTTGGGCCATTCAGTTTCTCTGGAAACTTTTATTCTAGTTTCCTCCTGGAGCTGCAATGGCATCTTCTCGTTGTGAACAAAAGACCAAGAGGATGAAGAGATGTCAGCCAGGACATCACTTAGATAAACTACTCAGAACTACTTGTTATTAAGTAATAATAGTATCAAAATCCAATTTATTTGTGCTATTGTTTATTAGTACTCTGCTATTTCCTGTTGAACACAACTAACTGATATATCACACCCTGAATAAACTGCGAATCATTGAAATGAGTGCACTCTGGAGAAAGACTAAATGTCCTCAAACTATCCTTTATTTTTACTGCAAACAAATTAACATCTCAATGCTTCGTTGAGAAGAACTAGTAAAAGCCAACATTTTCACATTTTGTCCCAGTGGAAGATAAGGTCAGGGAATAATTTCCAAAGTGTAATGGTGTCAGACAAGATAGAAGCGGCAAACACACAAAAATAAGTGAATAGTTAAAAAGATAACCCCTTGAAACACAAATGTGTCTACTAGAAAGTCTATCCATAATAATTAGGTCATCCTGAAGTATGCGTTGTAGCAAAAGTTTAACAAGATTAGATATTCGTTAGAGTGGGTAGGGTAGTGCCTAGTGCAGAATAAAGAATAATGACCAAACACGTCTAGTTCTCAAGCCTTCAAGCTCAAGATCAGGGTTTAAAGGTCAGACAGCAAAGCAAGGTCAAAGATAATTCATTCCTATTATATTAAGAAGCTGACAGTAGACCCAGATTAACTCCAATCAAAGATTAATATGCAAGGAGAAAAAAAATGAGACAACTTAGTGCAAAAATATAGAATAATAAACAAACAAACAAATGAATAAATTGTAAGGATAGGGGATTATGCGGAATGAAGGTTAAAAACCTATTTGGAATAAGATTTCCCCAAAACATACAAAAACAAATGTAATCTCTCCTTAGTGACATCAAGAAATCATAAAAGAACATGGATTTAATAACATGAGATTTCAAGATGCTAAAAGAAGATGAGAAAATTTTAAAAAGCTGTCAAAAAAGAAATGAAGAAACGAACCAATACCTTTTCTTAACCAAACAACATATTAGAAACAGCAAGTAGTAAAATTGACAACATGCAAAACCCAATCAATTATGTGCAGAATAGGGCTAAGGAAATCATAGTCAATGCAAATAATATCATGAAGAGATGGATTATTAGAAGCAAATGAAAGATATGGACGACATACAACATAAAGATGATTATTACATCTCTAAAGCAAATAAAACAGAAAAAAATATATATATATATAATAGAAAGGGGGAAAGTATTTCCTACAATAAGAGAAGAGCAGAATCTATGGGTTAAGAGCATTCTAGGAAATTTACTGGAACATAATAAAGAAACACTTATTCAAATGAAATTCATGAAATTTAAGGAAAAGAGTTGAAATAAAGGCAACTTTTACTGCCAAGTTCATGAATCATCTCACTTAAATAATGACTAAAAGAAAAAAAAAATCCTATGTGGTAAGTAGTATTCTTTCCCTGTTTTACATAAGAGCAACTTGGGCAAACTCATTCAGCAAGTGAGCTATAGATTTAAATTTAGAATTGAGAAGCATGCCACTGCAGAAGCTGAGCTTGTCATCATTATTCTCCATTCCGTATGATATTAAAAACAAACTTCTCATTTACTTTTCATCTGGTTGGTCTCCGAAGTCTCTTCAAATGAGACACATACTTTCTCTGGAGGAGACATTGCCTATTGCCTTCACGAATATCGATCTCCCTTAAAATCCCAATTTTCTTTAGGATCCATCCACTCCCAAGTCACCCATGTGACTCAGGAGAAGCTGACACCTTATTCAACTCCAGGGGTGAACATGTGTCAGTTGAGATGAATCATGGGCATTCCATTTTGTGGAGCTTGCTTCAGGAACTTTGGCTTACTCTAAACAATGCATATATTATTTTCTGATGATTGGTATTGAAAGCATGTAACTTATGTTGGAAGTCAGTCAAACTGAGTGGAAAGATTTTACATTCTATGGTTCTGAAACAGACTTTCCTCTTGCTTGTACAGATAGAGCTAGAGCCTAGAACTGTCTTGCTTCCAGACTTTGGGTTACGTGAGATAAAAAATGTCCTTGTCCTTTTCGCCATTTAAGTCAAGTTTTCTGAATTTGATCGGCACAGCCATTTTCACTGATAGCACACATGCACACACACACACACACACATGCACAAACATACACACATGACTTTCATGTTATTGAATATAAAGAACATCTATCTGAGCCTTTGCCTTAGTAATTAACGGACCTTCACATTCAGAAAAATAGCATTGATTTCCAGATTCAAATGTGGTGGCAGACACGAAACTCAATTTTTGTCAACGACTACAGAAAAGTAAGTAAAGGCATTTTCATAGATAGATGAATTTCTTTAAACTAGGAAGACTCAGAGAGATGCTATTGCAGCAGAAGTCAAGAGCCAGGACCGTATTGCCATTTCTGTAGCCCCACTATACTCAGACGACTCGTCATCTCAAATTCCTGCTCTGCTTTTAGCTCCTGTCACGATGGCAACAGTAACTGACGCTGAAACATCAGCAGCCAACCTGGGCTTCCTGGAGCTCTCTGCACCCCAGTCCAGAGATGGCTTCACTGTTTCTTTCTTGCTTACTGGTTACTGAAGTAATTTCAGCAACATCCCAGACTGTGCAACAGGTAGGGGGAGAAAAGAACTATTTTGAGTGTCAACCTCTAATTTTATAGAAAGTATAAAATTAACGCATAAAAGAGGTTGGACAGAGCCACTGGGGTTAGCATTTGATACGCGTGTCACCTCAACAGCAGAACAACAACCTTTAATTCCCTTTTTCCTCTTGAATGCCGATGTGCCCAGACGAAAGTTTAAAAAGCGACAATGAGAGATAAGGCATTATTAGTTCAGGGAATTTCAATCTTATTGAACCTCTTAGACCTTAGTTTGGCCTGATGAAAACAGTATGTCTCTTTTAGAAATCTTTTGGTTAAAAGTAATCTATCTCCTCTTGTGTAAGCCACTGGGGACAGAAATGTTTATGTTTGCTCTTGGCACATTTGAGCAGAAGAGGCAGGTTGGGAGGAGATCATGTGGAGGCTATGGAGGAGATTTCGGTCTGAGAGCAATTATAAATAATCGATAACTCATATGACAAGGGGGGAAAGTTTGGGGGTAAGTATGATGCTTGGGAATTCACCCTATAGCAACCAGTCAGGTATTAGAAGTGGAGGCCTGGGACTTTAAGTAAGGATCTCTGCTTATCCCCAAATATACAAAGCATTTTAACAACAATTGATTACAAACAAACAAACAAACAAATAAACAACAACAAAATAGAATTTAAGCGAAAAAGAATATGCCTCAATTCTTTTCTATGCCAGTAATATTATAATTTACCTATATGTTAACGTAAAGACAGTTTTGTAAACGCGAGGATTCGGTTCTGTTTTACACATATCCTTTCCACGAAGCCTTATTTATTGGTGCAACGCAGCGCTAGCCCAGAGATACCTCAAAATAAAGAAGACACAAAAGGGGGCGTGGATTATAAAAATAAACAGCAAGTTTCAATTCCCTATAAACAAAGAACTGAATTTGAAAAACCTTTAGGAAGTATGTGTATAATACAAAATGTAGATGTCAAAGGTCATGAATGAAATACTATGGGATTAAAAATAACATACTGAACTGAGACAAGCATCACAAAACAGACTAACAAAGGTCTGGAAAGGTCATTGAAAGAGGAAATGTAAGGGTACAAATTCGTTTATCCTTCACATAAGGAATAAAAAATATATTGATTCAGGTATAAAGCTAATAAATCAATAGATATAGATTAAGTTGTTTTATTTAAAGTGATAAAATAAAGAATAAAACAAATAATGACAGCACATTCCATGTACGGACTGATCCTCCAGCTCGGTCCCAGTTTAAGAGGGTTCACGGCACTCAGGCCGGCCACAAAGACCCTGTAGCATTTATGCAATTCAAGAAAAAAAGTGAATGTTCATGATTACATGCTGCAGAGATATTGATATTTTTTTGGTTTATAACCTAGCAGAAGTTTACTAAAAGAATATCTAATTCATATTTTCGCAAAAAATATTAAAAGCTTACCCCCCGAAAATCACCATGGATCATGATTATGTATATATAGGTTTGTACATGCATAGAATGCATCTAGAATATTTTTTTTTAACAAAATGCTGTTTGTTATCTCTGAGTATTAGCTTTTCTGCCCTTTTAAAAAATATCCTTTCCAGTATCCTGTGAATGTATAGGAACTTTATGAATTACAAAGGAATGCCACTGCTAGAAAATTAAATAAGACTAGTGTTATAAAAAATTATTTCAAATGTAACCTACCTGAAGTAAAGATATTATTATATTTATAATAGTTGCCAGGATAGGTAAAAAACAAATTTTTCATTGGAGAGAGGGTATGGGTCACATGATAGAACAAAATAGAGCTTCTCCAATTTCAGCATGCATCAGAATCACCGGGAGAGCTTCTTAAAAGACAGGTTACTATACTCCACCTCCAGAGTTTCTGATTCCTTAGGTATGGCGAGTGGCCCAATAATTTGTGTTTCAAGTATCTCACAGGTGATACTGATGTTACTGGTCCGAGGACACACTTTGAGGAGCAAACAAATGCATCTCTAGATAAGAATTTTATTTTGGGTCCATAATTTTAAAATAAATAAATAAATAAATGATAACAGTCGCTAGGATTGCTCTCTTGGCCAAACTGGTACTTGAAAAAATCTGAATTGTTTGTGCCTGTGGCTCTTTCTTTTATTACATATTATTGGTAAGTAAAGAATCGAAGCTAGGTGAGTTAGTTTCAATTAAATAACTATATTCTTAGAATTGTACATCGTATATAAACACACTCATAGAGTTGGAAATTAGGACACACGTTCGCATTTCCTTCCTGCCCATGGAAAAGCTACGTTTTCAGAGGTAAGTCATTGGCTGTGATTTTAAATAACCATCTCTCTATTGTAATGGTTGTTTTTCTCCTTTCTTTTGACTAAGATTTTTCTCCAGGCATTAACATCTGGCCTTGTCCATAATCACTTCACAAGTAGCCTAATTTTGAACTTCAGATCCTCTTATAAAATGGAAGGACATCATTCTCACAGTAGTAGCCAGAAAAATAAATGAGCAGATTTTGTTTTTCTTTGCAGAAACTAAAATATTGTTAAATCCTACTCTCTAATTAGAAGAAAAAGGAGCAAACGAAAGATTTGGGGGGTTTATATTTTTTTCCCTAGTGTATCACCATTAAAGCCTGAGATAACATTTAAGTTTTATCACATAATATTTTCCACAAGGTCAAGAGCTAGTACCCATTAAAGCATTTTGCCAAAGGAAAAAGTTGTTAGAAGGTACATAAAATGCTAGGTGATCTGCCTTTGGTGGAACTTGACTATCTGAAGCATCCGAAGTACAACTATCTTTTATTAAATTGAAATGAAGAGGTCTGGGAAGGAGCCTTGTGGGGACAGAACTCTCAGCCTCTGAGTCAAAGCCATAGAACGTTCCTCGTTATCACTGAACAGCCGCCTCTCCAGCCAGCTAACGAGAGCAGCATTCACGGGCTTTGCAAGGGACCTGATACAGTTAGACTTGAAGTCTGACATGTTGGTCAAACCCGAGGTCTTCTAAGGAACAGTACATTTAAAACTAGGCTATTGAGGGGGTATTGGGGATTTACAGAATTTCAGAGTTAGAAAAAAATCTCATTCACTCTCTATTTTCAAAGCCAGAGTTTGAAGTTTCTATGCAATGAGAAGAGAGAAGAAAATTTAAATTGTTCTTCTTCCTGAAACCTTATAGAATCTGACTGCAAAGAAAAAAAAAAAAGAATGTTTACTGCATTATCATTTTTTTTTTAAAGAGATTTTTCTGGCCCACTATGACTAGGGCACAATCTCCAAAGTGCTTATTCAAGGTTAGAATTTCAAAATCTTCATTAATATTTTGCTATTGCACCAGGACCATTCATGCTATGCTGCCTTTGCTAATTAAATTAATAGCTACAAATGCTTACCAAAGAGATTAATTTATGCACTGCCTTCCCTAGAAGAGCTGGTTGCTAGGCAGCCCTGGGTAAAGGCTTGGCACCAAGCTCCTTCTCTGTCAAGGCAGAGACTGCCATGCATCCTTGACTGGGAGAATGAATGCTACACTGCTTTCACTAAGAGCCTTCACCTTGGTCTTTACATCTCAATTGTTCCAATTTAATTATTTTAATCACTTGATGCATTCTAGTGTTTCGAGTCTATTTAATCTGAACTATATTATGTCTCACGCTTTGCAAACTTGCTTCAACAACTCATCTCATTCTATTCTCTTTACAAGCATCGATTCTATATTGCACGTGGTTTTCCCACCATAAACAGCCGTACTTTATGACTACTGAAGTTTTTGCCAGGATTAGTAACAATCTAGACTTTTTTTGCATATTATCTCAACTCATCTATTGTTGCCAAATATTTGTTTGATGTAATGCCTGGTTTCTCACATCAGCCCGCTCTTTATTTTTTGAGATGGCATCCTTCATTTTAAAATTTTTCCTCCCTACTGTATCTATCAATGGCACGGCCACTGGGTGTCCATACTAAAGATAGATGTGGAGGTTCTCTCCTGCTCTCAGATATGCTTTCTGCTGCTAAATTTGCTGCCAGCAAGTTTGTCATTTGTGAAACTTGGCTTTAACCCAAACTTGAATTGATATTCTTTCTTCCTTGCAAACCAGTGGCTCTTCTAAATTTTAAACCAAAAGCAAATAAACAATGAGTGTGCGACTAACCGCAGTTATAAAAACTTTTATTAAAAGAACACTATTTAAAAAAAAATACTTTAATCATAATATTAGCCTAGCACCAGGACAATTAAGGAAACCCTGTTCAAATAAGCTTTCCTGGAGAAACAGCATACTTAGTCAAAATCACTTATTTCAGTAGGACGCACTAGCCAAAACTGTAAGGCTAAATGTCTAGTCCATGCCTACCTGTTTTTAATGTAACCTCTGCCTTGGTTTGAGATGATATCATGCCTTGTCCTTCTACACTTAGTATATGTGTGGGTTTATCAGTAAGTGTGTGTGTGTGTGTGTGTGTGTGTGTGTGTGTGAGCACGCGCGCGCGCGCATGCACATATATGTGGTCCATGCACTTTCAGATTATAGGGAAGGAAAAGTAGCAGCAGGAGAATATCTGAAGGGCTGTACAGAAAAGCCGTAAAAATCACTAGGGTTTAGTGATATTGCCCATAGTATTTACTGTATGGCTATGCTTGTTTAGCTAAGGAAATTCATAATACAATATAAAAAAGACAATTTTATTTATGCTCACATAACACACCAGAGGTGGGCATCTTCCTGGCAGCATAGCTTGGCTCCAGTGATCATTCAGTGGGCTGGATCCATGCTTTTTAGTTGCTCTATCAGGCTCTAAAAATGGTCCTCATTTACATGTTAAAGTTGGCTTACCATATGCCATATTCCATCTCATTGGACAGAAGAAAGAGAATGTGGAGCTTTTAAGTAAATAAAAGAGAAATTGCACGTATCCTTGCTCATATCAAAATTTAGATACAGGGCCTAATTTCAAGCAAGGCAATGAAGAAATATAGTCTCTAGCTGGCAACTGCATGCTTGACTAAAACTTTAATAACATGAAAGAAGGAAAAAAATGGACTTGGTTGAAGGTGTCATTCGGGGCCATCTCAGAAAAAGAAAAGAGAATTCTGGGAAATATAACCAACCTGTCAAAACAAGAGCCCAACTCAGGGAATGACTAGAAGTTGACAATGTCTTCATCAAGGAGTTTGCAGGATGGGGATTAAAGTTTTGGATAACATGCTAGCGTTTTTTGATAACAAATTTCATAATGTCAAATATTCCTTAGATAAACCAATGCATTTTACTTCCACTCTACTTTTTTCATGAGTCTATCTGTTTATAATGTTTTAGAAAGAAAAGTCACAATGAAGACAAAGACATGAAGGTGAGAGCGAGGAGGAAGCGGGAGAGACAGCTGTGGACAGCTGTGGGTCTCTCGTCGCTGGCCAGGTCCACCTGCATGGACATCCATGGAAAAGTAACGCTCCTTTCAAAAAATTCCAAATAGGCAAATTGACATCGCGTAAGGGATATCTCTTAACTTTTGTATTCAAGTATTTAATCCTTAAGAAGTTTTTATTTTTTATTTATTTATTTTCTAATTTAAGAAAATGGGGAAGGAATGATGCTGAGGGATACGCAAAATTTTTCTAGAATTACTTATGGCATCTAGAGGAATCTTATTAGTAAATAAATGATGGTCACTTCAACTGTCTTATATTTTCACAAATTATGTAAAAGCAATTATGTTTAGATACCATACACGTATCTTCTTATTAGTAAGAAAAGGTAGAAGAGAAAGTAAGAGCTCTAAATGGCCATTCTCAGCTTATCGTCAAGAGCGGGAATGCAGTCTGCAGTAATGCAATGGCTGTGTGTCAAGCCAGACAGGTGACATGGGATGGTTTCATGAACTATATAAATGTCTCGCCAAAGTCCTGTTTACTTGAAAATAAAATAAAATGCTTTAAAAAAAAATAAAAGAACTAACATTATCCCTTATTCTACTTTCGGAGCTAGTATTAGCTTCAACTCTTTCCTGTCAATTACAGTGAAATGATTCTTAAATCAATTCTTTACTCCTGTTGTCATTGCAGGTACTGTTCACCTTGACCCTAAGCTAGTAAAACAGTTTTCCTGGTTTTAATCATTCTCTAATTTAGTCCGTCTCCACAGTATCTCAAAGATCATTTTTTTCAAATAAATAAAATACGATTTAAAAAAATAATAGTAACTAACATTTTTGTTTAAAAAGGCAGCTTGAACACAATTATTAATCTCCATTCCTTAGTCAAAACTTTCTAAAATAACAGGAAGTTAAAAAAATGTATAAGCACGGAATAAAGAGAACTTGGAGAGATGATAATGACTGAGTTCAAAACAAATGTTGTTATGTGATAACAAATCACAATAAAGGTTGGTTAACAACAAACAAGGCAATTTACTCAGTTGGAGAAAACAGAATAATATCAAAGATGCAATATAGAGGACAGTATATGTTACTGTGAGGTCCCACCTTGTATCTACCATAATTAATAATAGTTTACAAAACCCACACCAGACCACATCATGATACTATATATGAATACTATGTATAAGGAGAAAATCCTTAGCGCCTCCAGAGAGGAGAAATATAGTTTATATACAATGATATGTGACAATATCATAGGCAAAAGATACATTAATCTTCCTGAAAGAGAAAAGAAATAGATTGATACAAAGACTAGAGAATCTAAATGGCTCAGACTTCTCACTATCAACACTGAAACTTAGAAAACATGACGAAACGTATTAAGAATTCTGACTGAAAATGACTTCCTGTCTCTAATACTATACCAGGGCAAACCACAATACAAACTATAAAGCACTTGCTCATGTACACTTCTCAGAGGACCCTGGAGAACAGACCAAACAAAAACAAATAAAAGTCCCAAGAAAAAGGAAGAGACGCGATACTGGATAGAGGAAGACACCGAGGGCATCTAGCTCGTTCCAGGCAGTCTTGCTTTACACTTGTACTGATGCAATTTTAATAATACATTGTTCACTCTCAAAGAGGTCCTAGTTTGTATGATAAAGTACAAAGCCACAAATGCATTACAAAGCAGAGCTCAGTCAGTCCAGACAGCAGCAGAAAGTTGGAGTCCTACAGAACAGTGTCTCCAGGGAGAAAAAGGAGGAACTGATGTGTCACTCTTATGAGAGAAGTTTTATTGTTTTTTAGTTCAATTAGAATGTTGGAAGCCGCATAAACGTTAGGCGTAGAGTCTACATAAGATAAATACTT
>NW_006440645.1:8810328-8811456 GCF_000325575.1 Pteropus alecto | reverse complement strand
TATACATGCTATGTGCAGTCACACAATATAAACGCTGTCTATTAATTTTTAGAAAGCATAACTTAATTACAGTGCAAGTATCGCAGGAAGGGAGGTATGTGAAAGAGAGCTTAATCTTCATAATCCTTGTAATGAAGGTATGAAAATATATATGGAAAAATAAAAATCTGCGGCATACATTATTTGAAATTGCTGAGTTAAATATTGGAAGAAAAACAAAAGGGCCAAAGTGACAGACTTCAAGAAGCAGGGCTCTCATGGGAAGAGCAGGGCAGTGGGACATTATAGGTCACCGCTGTCATTTTAAACTAAACAGAAGACACTTTCATAAAAATGAATATTAAAATAAGAAACTTATTTTTTTTTATTGCCCAAATAATGTTCAATCTTTGTACCGTGTAATACAAAGTCCTTAGAAAAATTTCTCTTCAACCTAATTCTCTGGTCTTAATCCAATCGCTCCTACCCTTCTGCCTTTCTACCTGACACACACAAACACGCTTTTTAAAAATATTGCCGCGAACTTTACTTTTCCCTCTGTATCTTACGTACTTTTAAGGCCCATCCTTCAATTAAGCTATCTCATTTGCTCAGAATGCTTTACCACATTATTTATTAAACACAACTTAAGAATAAATTCAAAGGCAATTTGTTCCATACTAATCTAATGTGCCAGGAACATTGTAGTTAGTTTTGTTTTTACAACCTCTTGTTATCACAGCATATCTACATGTATCTAGATTGATAGATGACAAATAGATGATGGATGATGATGATAGATAGATAGATGATAGGTAGGCAGGTAGGTAGGTAGATAGATAGATAGATAGATAGATAGATAGATAGATGATGATAAATGATAGATACATTGTTCCCCTACGTGCCCCTGGTCGAACTGTGATTTATTGACATAGAGTGTTAGTGTCCTATTGCTGTTGTAACAAATGACTACAAACTTGATCTTCTACACGACATAGATTTACTCTCTTTCAATTCTGGAGTCCGAATGCAGTCTCCCTGGGCTAACCTTAAGGTACTGGTGAGGATGGTTCCTTCTGGAGACCTTGAAGAAGGAATCCATGACTTTTTTGGCTTGGAGAAACCACTTACATCCCTTGGTTAGTAAGC
>NW_006440645.1:8805689-8810292 GCF_000325575.1 Pteropus alecto | reverse complement strand
TCTCTCTCCCTCTCTGTGTCCGTCTCACTCTCCCATACACCTACCTCTGCTTCCGTCTCCTCTGGCTCTACTGCCTCCCTCATACTGGGCCCACGCAGATGATCCAGAACAATCTCCCCATCTCAAGATTCTTAATTTGATCATATATGCAAAAATCCCTTTGTCATGTTGTCCCAAGGTCCTTAAATCGTCAGTTCTGTTTCTGTTTCTTTTTTCTTTTCTTTTTTTTTTTTTTTCCAGTCTCTGTTCTCTTTGCTTTTCAGTTTGGGAGGTTTCTGTTGATATATCCTCTAGCTCCGGTATTCTCTCCTCAGCCATGTCCATTCTAGTAATAAGCCCATCAAAAGCATTCTTCATTTCCATTGCTGTATTTTTAACCTCTAGCATATCTTTTGTGCTTTCTTAGATTTCCATCTCTTTGCTTACATTGGTCATCTTTTTTTTTTTTTAACTTTATCCATTAGCATCTTGAGCATATTAATCATAGTGATCTAAAATTCCCAGTCTCATAATTCCAACACCCTTGCCATGTCTCGTTCTGATCCGTGCTGTCTCTTCGAATTGTGTTTTCGGCATGCCTTGTAAGTTTGTCGTGATTACAAGATTAGCTGGACATGATGTACCGAGTCAAAGGAGCTGCTGTAAATAGGCCTTTATCGACGTGGTGGTGAGGAGGCGTTCTGTGATCAGGTTTCAGTCTTTAGTGCCTTTACATCTCTGGACTATGAACTTCACAAGATCTTCTCTTCCCTTACGTAGGAGAGGATGTCCAGAGCTGGCTGGATTTGGATATTTCCCTTCCCCACGGATAGTTAAACTCTGATAATACCCCAGCGGCATAGGTTCTGTCTGGATAACTAGCTTCTCCTGAGAGCAGGCTTTAAGAAAATCCAAGTGCCTTGGATTATTTCAAATGTCTTCCTTCCCCGCCCTGCCAACAGCATAAGGGGCTTTTTCTCCAATATCTGTGGTGAGAATCTGATTAGGCTCCTGGAGGTAAATCTCACTAATTGTGGGGCCTCCAAAATAGGGGCCTCCTGGAGTCTTTAACTTCTCAGAGTTGTTCATGTTGACTGTGTGAACGTTTTTAACTCATGTTATCTTCAAGATCTCAGAGTCTATAGAATGATATGAGCTAAAACATCAAGATTGAACACACCACAATTCCAAATTCCACTTCAATAAACACATCTGCAATATGACTGTAAATCAAGAATGTTCTAGATGAAATATCTGAAAACTGATTGAGAAGTGAGAAATAAGCTAATGAGGCAGAAATTCTAATCCTCATAGAAAATTTTTAATTAAAAAGTTCTTGATCTATGCTCTCTGGATAGGCTTTGGGAGGTGCTATAATCTCTCTTAAATCTTAAGCAAAATATTGTGTATATTAACATTTTCCTAAGGAGAAGTATCCTCGATGTTCACCAGATATACAAATGGGCCTGAAATGCCAACAAACAATAAGCAAACAAAATTCCCATTGCTATCAAAAATAATAATAATAATAATAAGAAGAAGAAGAAGAAGAAGAAGAAGAAGAAGAAGAAGAAGAAGAAGAAGAAGAGAAAAAGCTCTAGCAAGACAGATTTTAAGATAAAGATTCTTCCCCCTTACAACTATACATTTGATTAACCATCCTGCACACAAATCCGCTGAATTGTGTGAGGCAGGAAGAAAAATGGTACCATGTTTTCAAATATTTAGGGCTTTGACTACCCTGAATCTCGGAAGTATATCTCCTAAACGCAGCAGGCTCGTTGTGTGTTAAGTTTATGGCTTGATCTCAAATTCTGTTTTCTGTTGTCACTGATATGATTATTACTATTCTGCTAGAGCACACAAACTTGAGTTCTTATTCATAGCAATTTTAAGATCTAAGTTTATTATTCTATTTCTCATACAAATATGCAAAAATAAAATATAATTGCTACTGATTCCAAGTCTATTCCTATGCAAAAATTTGTGTTTATTGAATGTTATAATGCAAATTTAAGTTATGCAGCTCTGCATTGTGCTTCTTTAGTAACTGAGTGCTTTTTTTTTGTTTTTAGCTATAAATGTCTACATAAATTAGAATAATTTCTCTATATTTTATCCATAAACGCCTCCATAAAGTGTGAGTAATGTTTTTAATGTGATATTATAATGTTAGTACAAAAAAGAATCCAACCAAATCCTCATAAACGTAAAGAACATAACTGCCAGAGCTTTAGTGGCAGCTTGTCCTGTTCATATTGTCTGAATAACACTTCCGATTCCCCACGAAGGCCTTTCCAAGTTATCTGAACTTACTCCTGTCTGTTCAAAGCACTTATCGTTCCTTTACTGAGCTTTGTTTTCTAATCCTTTCATTGCATCTTTTGTGTCTTTTCCTCATTCTCTCCTTAACGTCTCAGGATCCTTTTGAACTCTGTAGAGAACTCTAAAGTTGTTTACGGGCTTCGCTGGAATTACAAAGCGGTTCAAAGCACAGAGACACAACACAGAGAGAAACTGTCCAAAGAGCCTATCTGCCACAGAATTGTTGAGCCGCCAATAGTGACCGTATTGAATGGAAAATTAAATACGCAAATCAGATATCAAAGAATTAATTAATACCTCATTGTTTCTTGCATATTCGAGAAGTTCGATTCATTTTATTTATAACAGTTCAGAGTTCACGTTTATTGACCTGGTGAAGTTTCTGCCAACGTTCAGAAAACCCAGCTTATCTCTGTAAATGTCCAGTCCAATACAAATGAAGCTAATAAATTAAGTTGTAAATGAGAATCGGGATTCAAAGTGGCCATGTTGTCATTTGCATATTGGTACTTTCAAACACGCAAATGGTGATTTTCAGGAGCTAACAGAATAAATTTCAATTTCTGATTGCCATTCAGACTGACCAAATAGATATTTGATTTTGAGTTCAGCTATAGTATGAGTACTATTCATTTCAATGTATGACCTAAACTGAACTTTTCTGTCTCCACGAGCCCATTTTTCTTTTGCAGTCTCCACTTCTGATGGTGGTAGTCCCATTTAGTGATTTAGATGAGAAAATACAAATCACATTCTGCTTCCTTTTCTCCTTATGACCTCATTTCAAACCAAATACACTTATTTCTTTAATATGTCACATTACCAAATACATTTATTTCTTCAATATGTCACAAATCCATGCTCTTTTGGTCACCTCGCTAGCATTACCTTAATCCACAATCTCCTCTCTCACGAGGATTATTTTATTAGCTTTTTATCTGTTTTCCTTATTTCCAGGTTTATAATTTCCTACTATATATTATACTTTACAGTCAAACAGATTAAGATACATAACTAATGATATCGTTCCAATAAAAACACTTGATCTAGACACCTATCCGTTTTTTCAGTCGCTAAAACTAAATAACAAAAATAAATAATTAACCATCTGTAGCTCATCCACGTGCCACGCACTGTTTGGACTCCAGGAATTAAAAGTGAAAAAGAGCCGGCCCTGCCCTCAAAGTGTCCACATTTTAATAGCTTTTCATTGTGAATGGCCCAGGTCAAGGTTTTTTTGTTTTTGTTTTTCTTTTTCTTTTTTTTTTTATCATAGTTCGAAAGAGTCTCCATGACCCGCTTCTTTTCCCGCTTTGAGGATAATCCTTAGACTCATTATAGTGCTGTTTTATTTGTACTTCCAGGAACTCACATTGTCATTTTGCTCTTTTGTTTCTGAGTGAATCCTTCCCTCCATCCCAAATGCCCTCATCTTATTCTTGACTAAGGGCTGTCCTTTCTTTACAATGCTTACCTACTCTATAAAGCCTTTTCTAATCCCATCTTCCCCCAACATAGGCTTCCTCTTATACAGACTCTTTTCTGAGACTTTTGTTATTGTATTTGGCAAAATACTGTTATTTGTTCTTTCTTAAATCTCCTTTCCCTAAGAGATAGTGAGCAATTAGTGTTATTCGGAGAAATCTTGTTTTATATTCGAATCCCAAGTACCTAGAATTCTGCACATAGGTTAAAAGTATAGACAAACCTACCATTAAACTGCAATACTGATCTAACTTATTCCATTCCACTTAATCACGTTCAGTTTAGTAAATACTTATGGAGAGCTTCCGATATGTTCAGAAGTGTATTAATTGCTCATTGTATCAGAGGCAGATGACATTGCAAATGTCCCTTTCTTTCTAATACCTTCTGTTATGGCCACGGAGAAATTTGAGTCTTAATAAAGTAGGATTTCATAGAATTTTAAACTTCTGGAGGAATTCTACTTTATGTGAATGTTTTCATGAGGAATAACAATCTTGATATCTGATATCTTTCAAACAGATCTCATGTTATTTTTTAATTCTGGTATCATGGCAAGAAATTACAGGATCAGTATCAATATATCGATACTGCGTATATCAAAATTGAAGGAGGCGGTCACAGAATTCTTGGAGCATTTGATGAATTCAAAACCTAATCACTCATAACAACCTTGGCAGCAATATTGCTTTTCTGAACTCGTACGTAAACCGAGGGGGGTTACTTACCTGGACTTTTCGTCTTCCAGTTCTCCCGAGGCTGCATGGGATGTGCCAAGATTGCACAAAATCTAGGCATCCTCTCAACTCTTCCT
>NW_006440645.1:8805022-8805667 GCF_000325575.1 Pteropus alecto | reverse complement strand
TTTTTTTTTTTTTTAATTCTAACATTTCTGGCCTGCCCCAGGCTTGTTCTGTCTCTTCTGCTTCCAGTAGCCAGGAGCCACACAGGTAGACGAGGATGCCAGTCCTCATTTCTTCTCCGCCAGTAGCGTGCATGCGGTGTTTCGGCCTCTCTGAAATCCTTTGAGTGGAGACTTCGTTTTCACCAGTGTTCATGCTCCTGTTTGTATCCTCCACCATCCTCCAAAGGCACATAGAGCCCTCCGTTATCCAAGCTCACGGCACTCTGTGTTTCCTCCCAGTATTATGGGACTGGTAACATTTCTTTCTTTCGAGGATTGCATGAGTTTTCCTCCAGGGCCCTGTTGCCTGTGCCTCAGAAAGGTTGACTGCTATTTGGAGAGAATATTATTGCTAACCAGAGAGTTAGAGATCTCTATGTTTTTAATCTTCAAATTCATGCTAGGTTTTGTGGCAGCCGAATTAGGTTTTCGCCCCAATGGCAGAGTTCCTCCTGGGAACAGCGGAGTATCTAACGGATTTTATATGTCAATGGAAAGTTCATCGGAAAATCCTCAGACATGTTTCTCCAAGAACTGAATCTGGACAGAGTAAAGTCAGTGTCAAATATCCACTTTTTCATAGACTTCATTCAAAAGGAGCAGGAA
>NW_006440645.1:8785745-8804984 GCF_000325575.1 Pteropus alecto | reverse complement strand
GATGCTTAGAGTATTTTCACTTAAGCACTTGCTAATAGGAGTTCATGGCTCTGGGCACCCTAAGACCCCTCGGCTGAATTTCAGAACCAATCTTTATTTAGCTTACTAAAAATGGAGTTGCAAGACAACTGAAATTAAAAGGTACCTGTATAAAATCCAAGAACTTTCTATATATCCAAGGAATTAAAACAACCCAAGCATACAGATACTACAAAAAGTATTCTGTCTTTCACATAAGCACAAGCCTCCCTAAGAAACACCATTCAAGTAACTTTCATCGGCAGGCTGGGCCTGAAGAAATGGTGGTGGTGAGAAGGGGTGACTCCCGTCTTTTAAATAATCCAGATAGATGTTGAATTTACGATACAAAAATCACACTTAAATTGCCTGTTAAATATCTCTTTGATAGTCAGATTAAAAATGTTGGGTAAAACACACTCCTGCTCCGGGGCCTAGAGTAACCATCACAAGACTGATCACAGGAAAAGCTGCCTTATCCGTTCTCTCACTGTCTAGTCACTTAGACTGAGATGATATTTGATCCCAGTTTAGCCAGAACAAAGCCAGTTAACACCAGTTGTCCCGGCATGACCGGCCCTCTTTCTCTTTCAAAATCGTCACAGTTTGGACCATAATGCTATGGTTCCTCTAATTATGGTATATGTCCATATTTATTTACTATTTTCAAACACAGGGTCTCAACCAATACCTCTTAATTTGCATCCGCTTGTCAACGTTAAAACATGTATTGGCAAGTGAAGGGTGACAATGACATCAGGGGAAAGGAGTAAGGAGTATCAGGTTTTCTAACATGTAGTAATCATAATATCCAGAAGTCCCTGCACCTTTTCTAAATAAGCATGAACCCACCTACTCATTAATTATTCAACAAACATTTTATTATATTTTGCACAGGCAGGTGATGTGGCGGGTCCTGAAGGCACAGAGATCGAGGCGCGGAACCTGTCCTGGGGCCACTTTTTTTGGTGAGGAGACTGAGGAGGAAGCAGTTACCTAGAGGGTCATCGCCACAGCTGAAGCCTACACGGTCGCTCGTAACGGAAATACAGAGAGGACGCACTGATTCCGGCGTGAAGAGGAGGTAAGAGCTAGAGTGAAGGTCTCCCAAGGGAGCCGGACCCGAAAGGAAAGATAAGAATTAGCTCGATGAAGAAGGAGCCAAGCCAGGGAAGCCATTTTAGACAAAAGCATCAGCCAATAAAAAGGCCAACGACGTGTACGAGCTAGGAGAACAGCATAGCTCGAGGGACGGGGAACGGAGCAGGAGAGGTAAACAGAGTGCCCATCGCGAACCCCGGATTAACGAGCGTCCTTCGATTGTAAACAACCGCAACTGACTCCCGCTTATGCAACAGCAACAACAAAACTAGTGAGAACCATCTGCCAGAATCAAGGTAAAAGCAGAGCACCAAACCCTCAGAAAACGTTTAAGATAAGGTGAAACGATTCGACCAGAGGGGAGAGGTGACCAGAGCTAAAGAACAGTCCGCGAGGCTGGGTTCAATCGTTTCGACACTTTTCTAGTCATTGTTCTCAAATGGTTAATCCCCAGAAGGTAGAGAGCGGTTTATTGAGCGTGAGTGAGTCGCATCGCCAATCTAGTCCCCGGCCGCAGGAGGAGGAGGCTGCCTGCATTGTGGGAGGGACAGTCACAGAGTAAAATCAAGCTGCCACTCCTTACCAGACAAATGGGGATTAATGCTGGCTGATGAAAAGGAGGGCTTCTCTCCTTTGAAGGCACAACATCAAATTTGGTTTAATATCGTACAGAATTTGCATCTCGACCAGACAGCCTACATTGCAGAAGGGGCAAATCACAGAGGAAAATCAAAGTGCTGTCACTCAGCAAGAGATGACTGATGTCAGTCCTGTGAAAAGGGCAGAGTCCCTCTTTTGTGGGTGACACCACGAAGTTTGGGTTTCTATTCCATAGGATTTGTGACATGAAGGGGACACATGGCACCTCTGTGTTTAAGAAAAATCTCTGCGATGGCAGATGAGAAATAGTTTGTAAGCCATCAAGACTCAGGCAAGGACAAATGAAAATGTTAGAGCTGAGAATTCCTTAAAATATAAGTAAGAAGTATATGAAAATGTATTCTCATAGATGAGATCTCATTTCCCCATACATAGAAGTTATCTTAAGCTAATTAATTTCTTAGGATACAATATATGAAGATATATGCACATAGGTAGATACAGATAATAGATAGGTTATATGTATATATATATATATATATATACACACACATATAACACATTATACACACGTGCGCACACACACTACATTTCAGTGTTATGAGACTGTAATCTGACATCATGAACAACTCTTCAAGTTTTACCTTTTGATTAATAAAAATGAAGACAACACAATGAACAATGTAGTAAAATATTGCTAAGTGGTTTTAAAGAAAATCATTTGTATTTGTAGTGAGAGCTGCATTCAAAAGAAATATAAACTGAGAAGCAGAGATGTGAAATATAATCACAATATCAAATTTGAAAGTTATTGTGGTTATATAGTGATTCATATACACTATACTGCCTCTTCATTTAGAGCAAAAATAAAACTACAAACTGTCTATATTTAAAAAAAAAATAAAGGGAAATCACATTTGGATAGGTAGCCTTGTAAAAAGAAAAACTAATCTTTCATAGCCTCTCAAAAGGTAAATAAGTTCACATTCTTACAACATATAAACTGATAGTTTTACAGTTGGGGAAAACATACTTCCTGGTTGTTCAATCTAACTGTATACTCATTTAAAACAAATTTTAATACCTAAATATGTCAAAATCATGATCACTATCCCTTCTATTTCTCTTTTGTTCATGACATGGCTTTGAACACATTATCTCAAGTCTTTTATCTCTTCACGTCATTTTGAGGTAAGAGTCGTTAGAGTTATGCGATGTCAATATAGCAAAAACAAAGATCTGTTAAATTTAATATTAATATGTGAAATCTATTTCAGCAGCCAAATGACTCATAACTGAATAATCTTCTCTACTACATGTTCTGAAGTTATTAGCTACTAGGTTTCTGATGACTGTTTCATCTTTTTTGCTACATATATAATATATTAATTATATATAATAATATTTGAGTATGTATATATATATGTAGATATATTTTTATATTTCTAGTAGCCTCTTTCCTTCGTGATATTTTCTGCTTATAACACCAATGTGTTCATAGAGACCAGATAGCAAGTTATGGCTGAATTATGCACATGATCATTTTGAACGAGCTAATGCACTGGAGGAGGGGTGGGAAGTGCGTTCCTAAGAGTGGACAGCACGACCACTGTTGTCTGTGTGGCACGTGGAACACGCAGACATGTGAATAAGCCACGTTCAGGAATCGCTCCATAAAACAGGCTGCTTTTTGCCTTTAGCCCCCAACTCGACTACAGTCGTCATGTGGAATCCATTTCATCCTCGTACTAATCCATAAAAACATCTGTGTCTCTGCAAAACCACAATAAGAGTCAGTTGAGAACCCTCATGAAATGAGAATCTGGGCCTGTTACTATGCAGTTATTAAAGATGTAACTGTATGTAATAAACTATAACATAAACTGTAACTATAAAAAAGCTTATCTGAATGCGGCTATAAATCTTGTTTCTGTTTTGAATTGTTTCTGCTGCTTTGTTTCCTCATGTTGTCTCTTTTTAATCCTCCATAATAACTATTCCAGACTTCCCTAAGGTTGGTCCTGACTACATACACATATTAAAGGTTTTTAATCTTTAGTCTGTGATATCTTAAAGTTTGTTTTTAAAAAACTTTCCTCAATTTTATTCCTAAAGGCTATTTTCTTTCTCTATAGCAGAAAATGTCTGTGTGTACAATGTCCGTTGCTGCTTATTTTCGATAAAATATTATAAACACAATTTTGTTTTTCCTTGTAACCAGGAGGATACTCCACCTCGGAATTAGACCTACTTGTGTTGGGTGAAGATTTTATAAGCTTCTTTAAATAAAAAGTGAATTATCCATAAGTATTTAATAATTTAATATTTTAATAAGCTTTCTTGGAGGCTGGGAGCTGGAGTTCTAGAAAATGGTAGGTGGAAATCAGTATTATAAATCCGAGACTGAATTAAATTGTTCTACATTTAAAAATGTGAGAGGGTGATTTTTGTGGCTGAAGATGCAATGAAAAGTAGACAGAAAGACTTTTATTAGAAACCACTGACATAACTCAGAAAGAAGCTTGATTCTGAGTGTGTGTGCGTGTGCACACGTGTGTTTATAAATGACATTGTATGAGCCGCTCGATGCAAACTCTCGAAGTTTTCCCTGTGATGTACTTTGGTAAAAACCATATTATCACAAACTGGCTTGTACGGAAGTTAGCATTCCAGGTTAATCCAAGATCACCGGATGGTGCTTCCGAGGTGAAGTAGGGCAAAAATAGAGGCTGCCTTTGGGCAGACAGTTATCTCTGGGCTACTTATTATGACCACAACTACAATCCACAAACTATGATGCAGCACTCAGCAGCATTGTGCTGGAACTCGCCGTAACTGACCAGGAGACCACTCTTAGTACGACTGTTAAACTCTCAGATGGAAGTCTGGATTCAACAACGATCCTTGGTACTTGATTTCGATGTCATAAGACACTTATAGACACAACTCTGAACTGGCGTACTGCCGCTCTGGAGACGAGCGGAAAGCACTGGGTCAGACACGAGGTCCTGCAGAGTGTTCTGTGCGCTGACCTGGGTATACCCAAAACGCTCCCGTGAAGTCTCGGACTGGAAACTGGTCTTGAACTCTGCTTTGGGAGATTCAAAACACCTGAAGATTCTGAGTATTCTCAAAAAGCAGTTATCCTTTGGTTGATTCTAGGATCTCTGTTTTCTTCCTCTGCTAAAATAGCACTGTGTGTGATCAGCCCTTAAGATCGTAGAACCAGCCATGGAAACGATGTACTATATCAAAAAAGTAAAAGAGAAATGCACCAGAGATTAGAGGGACTAAGTTGTGGTGTAAACATGCCACCGAGTGAGAGAGGTGACAGGTCTCAGAGGGAGAAGCAATGACATTTGAGATTTTTATTTTCAGGGGTCACCATTAAGATTATCTATGTTCTCAAATTCGCAAATGCATCTGTCACTGTGGCTGACAGGACTTGAATGTGTTTCCAGTAATGAGGACAGTGCAGGGACGTGTATGTCAAGTTTCGTACCAGACATCAGCATCAAGGAGAAGAGACTCGCACCTATATGTTAAGTCACGAGAGGCTTCCTACAGGTGAAGCGGGGAGGGATAGGAAGGATGACAGCCAGCTGCACAAGCCTCTTTGACACCGATGCGTAACAAAGTCTTTCTGAAAAAAAACCTAGATTTTTCCAAAGACAGAAGTGAGCCCTCGGATTCTTAGTATTCAAAGAGCTATTTTAAAGGTTCAAAAGTAGAAGACAGCATTGGCTGTTCTCAGACAGCAAAACCGAGCAGAAAAGTCTTGACCTCACACACCATTTCATTCAGAGAGTTGCCGGGGTCGTCTTTCTGATGAGGTCCCATCAACTCAAGGCAGTTAGCTCCCCCACCTCTGATGCTAATAGCTTGGGGTCAAAGTCAAAGGTCACTAATTTACTTATCGCATGAATAACTTTGCCTCAAGTAATATCTGGGAGCTATACCTAGTCCTCAGCCCACAAAACCCCTCAGAAGCATCTGAGAGATTCAGAAACAAAATATATTAAAGGGACACCCAATACTCTGACTTTGTTTTTCAACACTGAGAAGAGGCTCTTATATCTCCCTCTAGGTGGATGTTGATCCTGATAGCCTAGTGTGGAAATAACTATGAGCAGAGGTGCTGTTCTGAGCTATACTGGCCCCACGAACAAGGGGCTGGGGAGGGCAGGCATGGACTCTTTCTCTCTAAGTGCGGTACACCTTGGGGACAATGTTATAGCTCTCTTTGGGATCAGGGACATATGTGTGAGCCCAATTTCTTACCTGAAGGAGCTACAGAAGAAACCTAGGCTATGAATCCCTCCAGCTTACCCAGGCACTTTCGCATTCTAATGTTGCTGACACTGGACATCAAGTGTTATTTATTTTTTAAGTTCCAAGAAAAGCCTCATAGCCTTTGCAGGCACCGAAGAGCTCCCATGGGGTGCAGAAGGTGCCCTAGAGGGAGGGCAAGGGACTTACTCAGTATTTAAATAAGCAAAGCAAGCTCAGTAAGGAGGCCTCCAATGGGGTCGCTCGCTGATGACTTATGCCCCAGTTCGTAAAATAAGGAGCAAAAGAAAACATACAAGAGGTAGAAAGTCTGGACAGGGCCATAAGTACCTTGTTTTAAGTCTTCTCATTAGCATTACCTCAGAGAGAATGTGCTAGATCCTGCAAGAATTCAAAATATTTGCTTGCTGGAAGCTAGAATAATATGGTTAAATTTCCCATTTTTTTCTTATTAGCATGTAGGAGTATCTACGTCTACCTCCCCCTAATTATGGACGCTGTGGTGCATGCCTAGAACTCTCCTTCAGGACGAAAGCACCCATCCGCCAGATGCTGACAGGATCACTAGCTAACAGATCACAGCTGAATACTCCTTCCTGATGATGGCTGTTGGCTGAAGAAACAGCCAACGTCAACCAACTCCATGGGGCAGCCGCATCCATGACTGGTCTGAGCGAGGCACAGAGGCTCAGTTCCTTTCCAACAACCCAGGAAGGACTGTGCTCCTTTCGAAATAGCCTGCAGCCTTTGCGGTGACGGCGTCTCCGTCCGCCTTCTACGTCTCTCTGCTCCTGGTTCTTTCACTGCCCTACAGACGTTGATCTCAAAAATGTTCTGCAGTAAACTTCCTACACAAAAATCCACTTCTCGGAGTCTCCCTCCTGGGAGTCCTGAACCTCAAGATGTCGCTCTGAAAGAAGCTGGGCCTAAGGGCCTGTGTGTCTGCCAGTGAGTACACTTTAAAGACTTGAAGTGTAGGACCTACACACTCTGAAGAGACAGGGGGTGGAGATTCTCTAAGAAGGCCATTATTTAAGAAGCAAGGCTTAAATGAAATGCCTAATTTAAATTTTGAAGGGGACCTCTCCTTAAACTCTCTTAGGTTATTTTCACTAAAAAACCCGATTGCTAATTTGATCCCTGCTGAGGAGATTCTATTTGGTAGAAATCCATAGATATGAGACCTGCTTCAAGGTGAGTACACAGCTGAAGAGAAGCTCGGTGTGGGAGCACCGCCGAATCCTGGTATCACAGAGAGAACTCTCCAGGCATGTGAGTGGTGCGCTCTGGCGCCATTCATACAGGAAAGGAACATTTGCACGTGCTTCATTTAGCTGGAAATATGATTTCTTCATTTGGATATGAACTGAAAATTAGCCCGATCCCCTTTTCTCATTCCTACATTGACCACTGAGCAAAATGATAAAAAAAAAAAAGAAAAAAGGAAAAAAAAAAAAAAGAAAAAGTTGAAATGTCACAGAACAGAGAACACAGAGCATGCATTACTTCTGCAGAAATCAGAAGTACTTCTTTCCGACTACGTCACCCCTGTTTGCTGACTGTCAGCTCTGCAACCAACCTTTATCATTTATTTTGTATGTCTTGAGCTGAAGTCTGCCAACTACATTTTCAGGACTCACCTGTCATCCTTTAAGTTTCCCCAATGGGCAACTGACTGAAGTTTAGAAGCATAGAAGGAAAAAGGATGCCAGTGATTTTCTTTTTGGCAATATCTTCCTTCATCAGTGGCCTTTCCAGCACCTTCTGATACCTTTATAATCAATACCCTGAGTTAAACCTTTCTCTTGCTTGAAATATCTAGAGTGGTTTCTATATTTTTTTGAATATTAAATATTCAGAGATGGTGAAAGAGCAATTATTTATGAGGTTAACTCTGTCTTTCGAGAAGACATTTTGGTCTTAATGGACCTTAACTTTTTATGACGTTATTGAAGTTTTCAATTTACTAACCTCAAAGAAATCACTTAACTTTTTTGAGTCCTTGTTTTCTTTAGTTGGAAAATACAATGCTTGAACTTCATAAATGTTAAGGTGATTTTTAACTTTAAATTTAATGAATCCAAAGAAAGTAAAACTATTGAATTCTCACTAATCCTTAAACTGTTTTGTGTCTAAAGATCAACCTCAAGAAACAATGGTGGAAAGGTCAGATGGTAATGGACTTAGAGTGTAATTATTTGGGAGACACTTGATATTTTTAACACGTGTGTCAGTAAACAATACAGCATACCATGAGCAGCAGAAAGTCTAGAAATGTACTGTATTTTAAAGATAACACAAACTACTTTACAAATTCAATCATAAGGGATTGCCACTTGTTTGTCAGGCAAAATAAAGTGTATCCGTGTACTTTTCCCTGAAAGTCTAAAGCTAACAAAGTATAGTATTGACACTATATTCTAAGACATTTGAAGAGGCAGCTAATCTTATAATAAAAAAGGAATTATGTGTCATAGTCAGTAACTGATATAACTGATAATCAAGACATGCATATATGTCTTTTCATAGAAAATACCTTGCTATGTAAATGTTAAGAACTTGAATATTAATATCTCAAAAAATTACTATTGCTGTCATTTAGAGACAAGGAAATGGGGCTTAAATCTGCAATTTGTTTGGCATAGGTGTGTTTTAGACCCACAGAAGCTGCTGGGATCATGATCAAATCATACATCCAGTGAAAAATATTTCTTAGCTTCGTAAATACAAGGTTTCACCCTCATCAGCTACCTTTTGTCCAAACTGTAATCATGCAAAATTACTGGTAGTGAGAGCTTTTGTCACTGGCATGCATGGAGTAATTTATAATGTCGAAAAGGCCTTTGCCATTTTCCTAATTGACACTCCAAGTCAGAATTGCATTGGGATCTATCTCTGTCGCTTGGTTGTCACACACGGTCCAACGTAAGCTGTGCATTTTAAATACCGTTGCTCTATCTGCTGCTCTGTTTCAGCAAAGCGGCAAGCACATGTTGGATGTGTCACATGTCATGACAATCGTTCCAAACTTTCAAATTTGTGTTCGGAATATGAGTGAATTATCTCGGAGCTACCAAAACATTCTTACATTGAAAAAATGATGTCACTTTGAAATAAACTGATCTTAGATTTATTTTGGAAGTTAACCATTAATCCTTGCTAATTCTTTTTTAAACCATATACTGTGATTTTTGAAATTAAGATTGTTTATAAAATATGAGATCTATAATAGCTGTTTCCTGAAATAGTAGGCACTATTGAACGACCTCTATTAGTACAGATAAAATGAGATTATTCTAAAATAATATGCACAGTTCAATTGTCAGTTCTAAAATCATGCGAATTACTTTAGAATATAAGCACATGCATGAAACATGCTAAGCATGGAATTGTGGTATTTAAGCATCATAAACGTCCATGTTTATCTTCCCATTCATTATAGATTCTGAAAACTGATTTTATATAAACTATAATGAGGTACTCTATTATCTCATATACTTTGCAGCTAAAATAAAGAAACATTTATGTTTCAATGTATTGATGATCTATTATTACCTAACTAGTTACCCCAAAAGTTTAGAGTAAAACGTGGTTTTTGCAGATCAAGAATCCGGGCACATCTCACTCGGATCCTCTACTCCAGCGCATTTCACGGGGTACAATCAAAAGTGTTTCTGGGCTATAGTCATCTTAAGTTTTGAGTGGAGAAGTCTACATTCACAAAGAGTCGGCAGGATGCAGTTCCTATGGGCTACTGGACTGAGAGCCTCAGTTCCCTGAAATCTCTTGAACAGAGGCCACTTTCTGTTCCTCGCCATATGAGATTTTACCGAATGGCAGTTACTACACCAAAGCATTCTAGCCAAGAAGGCAACAGAGAGACTTAGCTAGCAAGGGAGAAGCCACAGTCATCTGCAATCTAGTTATGAAAATAATTCGATATCGCTGTGTTCCATTGGTTAGAAGCAATTCCTCAAAGGCAAGAAATGCCACAGGCCATTAATACCAAAAGGCAGAGACCAGCAGGGGGCATCTTAGAGGTTGCCTACCATACTCATATAAGAAGCAGTATCAGTATAACCATATAACATATATATAGTTTTTAACAATATCCTCTTTTCTCTTTTGAAAATAAATCTTAAAAATACGATTTCCAAATACTGAGCTTCCCAAGGTAACATATTTCTACCTACTCATATCAGAACCTACCCCGAAAGAGCAGTGAAAAATTGATTCCGCCTCTATCAGAAATAAAAGCACATTTAAAGGAAAACGATTTTATCACATTTAAAATAAAATAAGGCCCAGAAGTAACCAAACATATATCAGTAATAAATAACACACATTTTCGCTGCACATATTTTGAATTTTTTTTCTCGTTCAATATAGTGGATAGAAGAAAAATGAACCCTAATCCCCAATATCCGCGATTCAATTTCTGATTATAAAATTATGTATTTAAAGAGGGATTTATATTTTTGAGTCACTAGAACATCAATGACTATACTTCACTGAGAAACAGATTATATGTTTCAATCTCTGTTTTCGTTTTATACAAACGATTGATCAGAAAATGGATCCACTATAACGAGTCATCAACAAGGAATAAAACATTGAAGACGACGTGCGTGAAACATATTTAGACAATATCCATTGGAATAGTAAGCTTCCCGATGTGCAAAATAACTGATTAAACCTGATCGATGTTAAGAAAAGAAACAAGGTCGAAGAATCTTTGGTAATATGGAATGAATCACTTGTTGTTAATTTTTCTTAGCACGTGTGGGTTAAAGCCACACTTACTTGGAGAGATTTCATAACACGTTGTCTGTGTGTTTCCTCTAGGGCCACAATCTCCCTTCAGATCTTGCCCTCCCAAGGACAAGAAGAGCCTATGCAGAAAGGCGAAGCGTAGGAGCTGGAGAGGGGGCCTCGGCCGTCGCCCCCTCTGCATCTGCACAGCCCTGGCTTTGCTCTGCTCTCAGCCAGACACGATCCGGAGGCTCACGGATCAGCAGGCTCATTTGTAAAGTAATTGTTTTCTTCAACACAAGCTAAAACATACTCTGCTAACAAGTAAAGATATGCGGTTTCTTACTATAAAATTTATTTCCGTAACATGAGAACGATAAAGAATATCTTTGTGTTTATTTACAACATAAACGGAGTTGCTTTTGCCTAAAATCTAAACAAAGGATTTTGCTGTCTGACGTTGTCTCAATGGATTCCCCCTGAGGCTTTCCCCTTAGAAGATTTAACATTCACTTTTCTCCCTGTCTTTTATCTTATAACTTGGAATTTTATTAGATATTCATATACTTTTTCGATTTTAAGTGTCACCATCGGGCTCCGGTGAAATGGGGCTTCTTTGCCTTGCTGTTCTGCGGCTGCCTTTTCCATTTTAACTTTGAGGAGAAGGACTGCTTAGGGTTCAGAGGTTCGAGGACACAGCTTAGGGTTCAGAACCCATAGGATGATGGTGGATGTGTGACCTTCCTATTTCTCAGGGTCTGGAGACATAGAGAAGGCTGGGGACAACCGCTATTTCATGAACATACAACTCTCTCTCTGTGTATGTGTTCTTCTCTGCCCGCCTGGCCCCCGGTTCTCCACAGGAACAGCCCTCTGACCCCCAGAAACGGTGCTTTGTGAAAAGCTACTGATGTCTCTCTCTTTCCCACTCTGCCCCACCTCCTCTGTCTATTTTATAAATACACATGACACATTTATGTAAAAATATGATATCTTTTATAAACATATATTTTCATAAATTATACATTTAAATGTACCTATTGTATACATGTATATATAATGTACATATATTGTACATAAATATATAATATGCATATAAAATATAGTAGATATAGATATAAATTACATATAGATATTGCCCTTTTAAATAAATTTTGCAAAAATGCTCGAGATCTAAGAGTCTAAATAACGGTAAACAGGGAAGATTCGTATTAGTAGCCATTAAAGATCCGGAGACAACCTACAGTGAAAATGTCACGTCTACTTTAGTAAGTGAAAAAGTGAAGAAGAACAACAAGAAAAAGATTTTGGAGTCACAACGGCTGCTGTCCTCCGACCACACAAAGCAGACCGAGATCAGGACCCTCAGGTGAGGACCCAAGAATCTGAGGGTTACTAAACCTCCTACCGAACATGGAGGGGACAGAGCCCTACTGAAAACGTGTGACACACTGCCTCTCCTTCAGGGCTGCACGTGGGTGCCACCATAAAACTTTTCTTGACGCTCCTGTCAGAAGAAATTAGAAACTCTCTTGACTTTGGAGCTTTCTTTTGAAACCATATTATAATTTTTAATTTTTTTTCCCATTTGCTAGTAATCTTAGTCAACTCTTCTAGAGTAGGGATATCCATGAACTGTCATTTCTTCCTCGTAAATAGTGTACAGACATCCACACACTTGCTGCTTAACAAATGATTTTCTTTAGAAGAATACTATCATGATTCACACTTGTATGAATGAATGGATTTATTTGTTCAACTTATCAAGTGCCTTCTCTGTGCCAACACTGTTCTAGATATGTGGGATATAGAGCTTAGATTTCGGTGGGGAAGATGATGACAAATAATAATCACGAAGACCTAGTAAAATTAGGTTAAAATGTGGTGAGTGTAATGGAAGAAAAGACAAACCAGGGAGACTTAAGGGGTACTGAGGGGCAGAGACTTCTCACGTAATCTCAGTCAAGGTGATGATAACCAACAAAAAGCAATACAAAGTTTTGCCATGTGTTATTAAGCTATCTAAATTTGGCATATATAAAAATTCACAGATTTTGGTTAACTTAGAATCCATGGAAATCATGGCTAAAACAATAGCTTCCAAGTATTTAATGTGAATAATTTTAAATTAGAAAACTGAAGCAGACTTCCAGAATATATAAAGGTTTTTCTTTTTTCTGTAAGAAAATTGTAGCAAGTGACTATTCTAAACTGTCCCCAAAATAGGAACCCAAGAACAGACCGCTGTGCTATTTCTCTAAGAAAGCTGACTACTATTATATCCACAAAACTCACAAGCCAGCTGAGAAAATTTATGTTAGTAGAAAAAAAAAATGTTGCATAGTGAAATTAATGCTTAGCAAGCACCCATGGCAAAACCTTTTTTTGTTTTCTTTAAAAATGCCTTAACTAAATGAGAAGTAATGCAGAGGAAACCTGAGAATTAAATTTAAGGTTATTACTCAGGACATCTTTTGAAGATGTTGTTTTTAGCACAGGCTTAACCAATTGCTTTTTTACTAAAAGCCCTTTGAATGACTGTCCCTCTCCAGTGCAACCATCAACTGCCTAAATCAATACTGACGAATCCATTCTCTGCAATGCCACCTGGGTTACAGAGGATCATTTTCCAGTTGCAGCACCCTACATATTAGACACCACACAGAAAATACACACCAAGTGCCAAACGTATGTCAAGAAAATCTGTCACTGATGGGAGGATGGAACAGAGCAGAGAAATAAACCTCAATCCCACATTACATTCTGACAGGGCTCATAAGAGCAGAGCGAATGGCAAAACATTAAAAAGAACTTGAAGGTAAAAAAAATCTTTGTATCTCTGCTAAGCAATAGAAAACCAATAAACTTTGAGCTATGGACGAGGATGAGATTGTTGCATGATGTGATTTCGTTGCATGTAAATATGCCAGAAGATAACTCAGTTCCCTGAAAGCCACAAGTGCCAGGATGATGAAGTATGATGAGGTGGTTCATCATCTTGAAAATGCAAATCCTTAGTCAGAAGAGAGTTCTAGACAAAAGCCAAAATATTTGGGATGACTCTATCAACAAACTGCCATCAACAAACAGTATAGTCTTGCACCGTACCTACCTTTTATACGGAGATTCTTAATTCTTATTAGATGACCTCTAGAATCTCTCTGTCTTATAAAACTAGGACTGTATCATATAACTTGTATTTATACATCTACAGAACAAAATACATATGCCAGTCTCTCTT
Source organism: Pteropus alecto (assembly GCF_000325575.1). Lineage (NCBI taxonomy): Eukaryota > Metazoa > Chordata > Mammalia > Chiroptera > Pteropodidae > Pteropus > Pteropus alecto. The sequence goes on along the minus strand of NW_006440645.1, from coordinate 8,790,982 downwards.
CTAGGTGATAAGCATAAAACATTTAATTGAGACAGACTTGATTTTTCAACGAGCTCACAGTCAAGTAGAGAAAATTCACATCTAGCTTCTATTGTCTTATTGGAAGGCATTGTAAACATTGACTGTAAGTTAAACTCTGGATGGTATTACCTCTGTATGAAGTTCACTCTGAGGAACTTTGAATAACCAGGGGATCAGAAAGAAGGAAAAAGGCATTCTTGTGTTCTAGAATTTTACATTTTAGATTTGCTGATGAGTAAATACCAATTAAATAGGCCAGTTCTATTTTTTAAACTTGGCCTTGTTAATTTTATAACTTAATAGATAACACACTATTCTTTGCCAGTATAAGAATTGTCCAAGCATTTGGAAGCTTGATAATAGTTATTTATGCCTTTCTGATCATAACACTTATTGCAATATATAATGTTGATTTTTAAAAAGTGGGGAAAATTGATAATTACATTAGCGGTGAGTAAAAGAACATAATTATGTGACAAAATAAGATCTTTTTTTATTTTTTAATTTGCTATAAATAGGTTAAGAAAAAATACAACACATACAAATATCTGCATTTAGTTCATCCCATAGAAACATTAAGTAAGTCTCTTGAGACCAAGAGGAATAGAAAATTAGGGTGTTATACTAATTCTTCATAACTTTCCATGTTCATGTGTGTAAGGTTAGGTAGGGAAGAGTGATTTTACATGTGGCTATAATAAAACCTCAAGAAAGAATAAATAACAATAAATATGAGAGAGTATAGGAAGTTTATGGATTTTCACTGAAATCGATTTAAGCCAAATGATTTTTGGAAAGTTACAACATGAGATCCCTAAAGCCATTCATTAGAAACTGAGTTGGGAGTACATTTCACTTACCTATTATTTTCTTTATTACTCGACTTTCTCCATATTTATATTATACTTAAAATATCTTTATTAATATTTACTTTTAACATAAGTAATGTAAGAATTCCAAATATGTTGATGTTGATGCAAAACATTCAAAAGAATTATATATAGCTATGTATATGTGGATTCTCAAAATCTTAAAGCCAACCTAAGCTATGATACCATATATAAATATATATATATGTATATATATAAAATATTCAGAATGTAATTTCTCTTTTTTAATAATAGGGAAAAAAGAGATTAAAACAAAATTATCTCACTGCTGCAATCGCTGATGTTCACGGACCTAAGAACAAGATCATCTCTGAAATTTTCAGAGCCATTATGAGGAATTAATTTATATTCTGCAAAATGCTGCCATTCTGGAAGTTCAGTCCACGTGTTATTTACCGTGTTGGAGTGTTCAAAATCAACTGAATACTGAAATTTCATAATAACTGACTGACATTTCATTTAACCTTTTCAGTTAAAATCACGTATGTAGTTTATGTCCTTGAATCGCTCATGCCAGGTGAGGCTAATCTTTACTTGATTCCACAACCCAGAGATAATAATGTGATATATCAGATATTTTATTCATAAAAAAATTATTGGTATATTCTTAGGGGAATATGAGGCCATGGCACTCTTTCAGAGTGTTCACCATTGGGTTAGCCATTACTGAAAATATAGAACATGTTAAATTTCTTAGTAGAAATAAAGGAGTTCTTGTAAACAATTCTTAGTTCTTAGCAAAAAAAGTTTTAAAAAAATATTCAGTTCAATCATTAGGATCTCATTGTGATGATCTATAAAAGAAAGAATTCAATTACTAAGACTGTAGTCATAATCTATGGCTAAAATTAATCGTGAGGTTTGAGATTAAATATTTTTCCTTTCAGGTGATTTTTACTTTGTCAAAGGAATAAAGAGTTCAAGATTCCAGGTTCAGGTTTTTAAAAAGCTACCAAGTGAATGGATTCCTCAGTTTCCCAAGATCAAGTATCATATCATTATCAAGAAAAGATTCTCAAACTGCAGTTTGCTCCTCTAGCTGCCACAGGTGAAGGGAGCTTAGGGACCCCTCCTATGCTGAAACTTCTGCTTCCCGCATTCCAGCCCCCACTTTTGCATTCCATCAGGCAAAGGGAGGGCCTGTGGCTGCGGATCTTTAACCTTGCCCCAGCACAGAAACTCGCTCGACCCCAAAGGGGACACGTTAACTGAGAAGATGTGGAAGGTGCCAGTTATGCTGCTGGTTTGGGGAAAAGCATCACTCTGGGTTTCGGCAGCAGCAGCAGCAGCAGCCAACACGGTCAGGCCATAACCCCAGGTATGGAAGACGGCCCGATGACTCCAGGTGACGGTGAGGAGCCCCGTGAATCCACTGACTGGACAGCTTTGGTGCCCACAAGTACAAAGCGCACAGACATTCATGGAGAGGGTCCTCCAACTTCAGAAAGCACAGTCCATGCCCAAGAAGAAAGCCGAAGCCCCACGACCTCGAATGTGGCCATTCGTTACTCCATGAGAGACACACGAAAAACAGTTGAGAAAGATGGCTTGGCGACAGGCCAGTTGGTCGGAGTCACAGATGGGATCTTACTAGCCATTGGATTTGTTGGTGGGATCATCGCTGTGGTTGTGTGAAAACGTCAGGAAGGTACTCGCCATAAAGAGCCAAAAAATTGTGTCCTTCTGCCAACGTGTCTTATAAAGTGAGTTTCTGATGGCCCCGCCCCCGAGCACGGGGGAAAAGCTGACCCATGGAAGTGCTTGCCCACTCCACTCAAAATCCATGGTGATCCCCGCCACATGTCAAAAGTCAGGGAAGGAAAGATAATTCATAAGACTTGCTCCTCTAATCATTCATCCTATGAAATTTTTTTTTTAAATACAAATTTTGCAAATGATGATTTCAAAGACAAAATGCATAGAAAATGGAACAAAACTATGTACACTGATTTGTAACTAAGATCGATAATGCAGTTTCATCGATGTTAGAAACTGGACTCGCATCTTTGTTCAGACCATTCTCTGTTATTGTTAAAATGCAAAGGAATCTGAAAATATTTATACCAATGAAGTCCTGGTGCTATGTCAGCAAATGGCTTAAGCATTTTGCAATTTCTGGTCAGCTGAAATGTACACATTCCAGTCCAGTTTGGTCTACTTTTAAAGCTCGACTTGGTGAGAATAACCAAGTAAGAAATCTAAACGTGGGTAATATGTAATGAGCAACTGCCTCCCACCACTAGATAAATAACTTCCAGAACTTTTAATTTAGATCACAAGCAGGAAGTCCATACTTTGGAGAAGCCATTGTGTTTATCACCAGGAGGCCACCGGGTAGCCCAGAGACTTGCTTTACTGTCTTTGTCAGAGATGACTTGATGACTCAAAGGTTTGCTCCTACTTGCTCTCTCCACATTCTTCAGATGACAGGGAGCCAGTGCGAAGGGGCCGGCCGTCTCTTGCTTCCACGGCATAACTCCTTTCGATTGGCCGTTTTGTTCTGGAACATGGAGATCTCAGCCCTGATGATGGCTAAGGAGGCTGCTGGAAGCCCAGTGGTGCCAGAGGCTCATGTGTTCCAGAAACCAAGACCCGCCCCCTGCGTGTGCCTCCAGCATGGGAAAGAGAAACTGCCAGCTTCTAACACCGACTTTCTGCCTCAGAAGAAAAGTGTGGGAAGCAACAATAATCTTGTAAAATATTAATTTTTAAAAAAGCTGAATTTCCCAATAGAAGACATTCTCCATCTTCATGATAGACCACATATTTCTGTGAGGCTGTAATTGAAAAGATCCCAATAAAGGAGCCTGAGCTGCAATTCTGCATTAGCGCCATCCAAGTCAATGCTTTTTTTTCTCCGAGGTGAAGTGAATGCTTTTCCCTAAACAGTTTTTATACTGAGCGGATGCTCTGTTGTGACTGTGACTGTGACTGTGACTGTGGAGTTCTGACATCCTCTAAGCTTGTACGAGTTCATAAAACGGGAAAAAGGAAACTATCAGTCGGAAAGCACAGCCCGTTCCTCACAGCTTTTGCGGTAACCGTGGGTGTCATCTAACAGCGTGACCGTCTGTGCCCAAGTCCAGCTGGCCCACCTGCCCAGGTTCCGCGTTTGGACATCGGCTGATGCAGAGAAGAGAGATTCGAAGAGCGTGCGAGCTAATTATCTTCCCGTTGCATCACTCAGGTTCCTGAGCAGTAGCTGGGAATAATGTCCATGTCATCTTTCCAATCTTTTCTTCTTTTCTCTCATTGCGAGAAAACAACCGCCCACCCCAAGGCGTACGTTGGACCCATTGTCTGCTGGGACAGGACGGTGGTTTCTTAGTCACATCTGTGTTGATGCGTAATGCAGTATAGACATGTTTTAAACTAAAACAGATAACTGCTTACAAAAAAAAAAAGAAAGAAAAGAACATTTTTCTCAAACTTGCCCTTTTGGTTTTGACCAAACTTCTCACCAAGACCAACTAAAAAAAAAAATATATATATATATATTTCAAGAAGAATTCCCAACTGAAAATAGTAGCCTACCAGAGATTTTAGAAGTCTCTCACGGGGACTGGAAAACAATAATTGGATTTTAGGGCTACAAAAGCTGCCAAGATTTGAGGAAAATAAATCATGGAGTAACAGGAACCCAAAAAAAGCGAGAGTGACCTGTTTTAATTCCCAACTTGAAACACTTGCCAATTTCCAAGAAATACAATCTAAGCAGGAAGCAGCAACTAACAGGTTGAGAAGCTCAGTGAACCTGGCAGTCTCATAGCGCGGAGTGGAAAAGCTCAGATCCCACCAGTGAGGAGGGCCTGCATCTGTCCCAAGCTCTCGGTGGGACTCTGTTTGTAAGGGAAATCAAAACTAGACCAAGCCTCGTGAAGAATGAAACCCGACGTCAAATCTGTCTGATCGCTAATTGGATTAAGGTGATAGTGCCCTCATCTATCTGCCTGCAATTAGTTTTTAAAAATTATTATTATTATTATTAATTGTTATTATTGTTTTAAAATATCCCCTCTGCTGGAAGAAAATATCACTCAGGCATTATGTATTTTTTACTACGGAATGTCCAGGAATTGATTAAAAAATATTAAGCATAAAAATATAGGAAACAGAGGATATGGGTTAGTATAGAATCAGATTTTCTTGCTTTATCTGCTGAGTGGGGCGACAGGCAATCACAACCCACAGGCAACGAGCAGGCCTGACATCCAGATTTTACTTTTTGATACCAATGAAAAGGACCACGACACCTTAGAGACATGCTCGATCCTAGGACGGAGTCAAAGAATACACAAGAGGAGCCTGGAGCATCCGTAGTGTCGG
>NW_006440645.1:8765132-8785622 GCF_000325575.1 Pteropus alecto | reverse complement strand
AAAGTCTTATGCAGAAGAATTCTAAATAATCTATGTAGATAGGTAACTTTGTCCCCAAAGAGGTAGAACCTCCAGCAATTGAGAGTGGGCTACACAAAGTGACATCTTTGCGAAGAATACAGCACAGAAAGGAGGAAAATGTATAATTTCATTATTGTTATTTGTAATATTATTATTAATTATGTTAAAAATAATAAAAGCTAAATGTGCTGAAGTAATACCATGTAAATTATAAAAAAATAAGAGTCTTAAATTGTCCACATTTTCAAGACTACAGGAACCCTCTTTCATCAAATAAAAGAACAATTAAAAATGATACAAAACCTACTCTTTCTTTTTGGTGTTCCTGTTCGTCACGGGCTTTAGGATTTCGAATTCACATAAAAACAAACAACAAAAAGTGATAACACGCAAAGGTGACAGCAGTGCTGGCCCCAGCCTTCCTGTCGTACACTCTGGGACATTTGCTATCTTCTTGACGGCTGTCGTGGATATCGCCCCTTCGTACACTCCATGGCTTTGCTTTGTCTCACACAGAGACAACGTTTCTCTCGGCTGCATTTTTCTCTTCCTTTAAAGCCACGCTAGAGACGTAAACCACCCGGCAACGCGACCAGAGGAGTCTTTGGGTTCTTCCGTTCTCCTGCCAATGTTGCATTAAATCTCACGTAGACGTTATCTACAACATTGCCGACTCCATATTTATATCGATAATATAAATCCTCCCCTACCTCCTGTCTTTCGAAAGCATAGAGACCCATTCGAGATGCAAAAATTTTCCACTGATTTAGATAACATTTCTTTGACCCAAAGAGAAGAAAAAAATAAATAAACTGTGATTCTGCTTCTTTTTCCTTTATGTTGCCAGGGGGGAAAAACAAAGGCAACAATGACTACAGTCAAAGGAGAAAGTTTGACATCTCTCACTGTGCACAGGTGCAAGAGCCCTGCTTCCTTCTAGAGCATTCTGCCCGATGAACTGGAATCCAGGAATTTAACATCCTCAATTAAAACAGGTGGTCTCACCCTTTTTGTATAAAAAGATCCAAAGTCTGTTTTCATGGGGCTTGAAAGATAACAGCATTAATCAAGAAAATAATAACCAACTTATATTGAAAATGGCTGTGCTTAAGGCAAGTACGTTTAAATTCTGTTCATTTGTAGCATCGGTGAAAGAACGACCCCTTAGGGTCTTACTTAGGCTTATGACTGAACATCGTTCAAGCAGTGAAACTAACTCCAAAAGAAGATGTGAGGCACATATCCTTAGTAAAATAAATGGAGATATGACATCAAGTATAGCATTTTATTTTTCTCTCACATACTTAATTCCTATGTTTTTGGCCTCTTGGTAGACCCGGACATCATGACCCGCAGCAGTGTCTTGAGCAAAAACCGGAAGAACAGAGGTGAAAAGTGTCAGCAGGGTCAATGTGAGCACCCCGGGCTGCAGCAGAAAGCCCGCTGCGTGCAGTCCCCAGGGACCTCGGCTTCCCGCTGAGGCCCATGCCAGCTTAGGACAGTTTGGCTGTGGCAGAGATGACAGAGGGCGCCGGGATCCACAGACTGTTCTAGTTCTCCACGAACAGCAGGGTCACAGCAACTAACATTGCCGAAAGGCCGGAGTAGAGAACAGGAGAAATGGCAACTGCCACAGGGTGACCAAGGACATGTCTGCGAGCAGGATGCCCAATTTTCTCAGAATTTAGAGAATGACTTGCAGGAATCTGAGGAGCGTAAATTCCAATGAAGCAAATATGGGTGAATCAATGCAGATATTTTTGTTACTGAATCTGAACGTCAGTTTGATCATTTGCTAGTCATATAATCTTGGAAATGTTGCTTTCTGGAGTTCGGTTTACTCATCTCTATAATATTAATGATAATGACAGCTATCTGGAAGGATTGTCGAGGAGATTAAGTGAGTACATCTCTATCTCTATCTCTTTGTCCTTATAGCTAAAGCTATAGCTATCTCCTGGTACATCATAAACACTGTATAAATGTTAGTTGTTGCTGTTATTATTAATTATCTAATTTTACCTCCAGAATGCTGTGCCCTGAGGAGTATGAGTTTCATTATCAATAAAAACATTTTATATCATGGCAGGTTAAAACAACAGAAAGTGAACAAAAAAGTTGACAGGCTAGGAATTGCTGTTTGTATTTAAATTCCAAGAAAATAATAAAAATGGATATGCAAGTGCACTAACTGTCTGCTTATTTAAGATACGCTTTAAAGCTAGTTCAGGTAGGCAGGTTTTGGAATGTGATAAATGAATTAAACTGTGTCGGTTTCAAACTGTCACCGTTAGAATCTAATTCAAATTTAAACAGCAATTTAAACAGTATAAAAGATTGCCCTCATCGGTCCTCCATAATCTTAACCTTTGGAGCTTTCCACAGAATAGATGGTAAATTGAATTAATTATTAGCCTTTCACCTTGGGGACCTAGGTAGAATTCAGCAGCCCAGAAGACAGCTAATGAGATTGGTAGCTTCATTTCAGTCCCCAGTGTGCTCTGATCCTCGACACAATCTACCCGTCGTATTTTCCCACTGCTTCTTTTTAGTGAAAAACTTCTAAGAAGTCAGAGTTGGCTGACATTTAAAATCCTCTTTATGAAGTGGCATAATTGTGTATAGCAGTAAGGTCAGAACAATGTCATGCGTAGGAGATCATAAGGAAAAAAGGAAAGAAATCAAAAGTAGTGTCCAACAGTAGGATTGATTCTAATTGCTTCCCACAATTCTGGAGTACGTTTCTTTTTCTAACACTTCCCATCAGGGTAAGCATCCCATTACACACATTCACTCTTTCATTTATTCATCTGTTCAGTAAGGATTTATGAATGAGAACCATAGGCAATATGTACGTGTGAGTCTTGGGTATCTATCACCATCGAACTTAGTGCCTGGTGAACATAAAAACAAGTTAATAGGCAATTTAACTAGCGTGTGATCTGAGATGTTAATGTATGGAGTTGCATGATCTGGACTGGGAAGAGTCACAAAGGGTGTTGGAGGAAATAACGTCTAAGCTGAGCCTTGAGGAATGAGCAGGTGTTAATTAGTCTGGGAAAGGGCACAAGGGGCTGGGTGGTGCATCTCGGTTTTTTTTCGTCCTAGGACGTTAGGTGCTTCAGTGGGAGGAGCTGCAGGCGGAGTGAGTCGGGGAGGTGTTAGGAGAAGGCAGTGCAGAGAAGAGTAGACTCGGTACATTGCGAGGCGGTTGAAGAAATAATGGATTGTTTCCTGAGGGCACGGGCAACATAGAAAGTCTTTTCTACGAGAGAATAAGTACATCAGAATTGCATTTTAGATCACGCTGGCTGCATTTGTAAAGAAGGCATTAGTGCTGAACCAGACATAGGCATGGCAAAACTGTAAGGTGATTCTTGCAGAAAACTGTAAGGTGATTCTTGCAGAAATCAAGCATGGATCATGGCAAACTCAATAAGGGCAATAACAGAAAAGGGAAATAAAGAAAAATGAAAAGCATTGAAAATATTATATATATATTTTTATGTATTATACATATATAAATATAATATATATTAATATATATGATAAATTATATATAATAAAATATATATATTCATCAGTAAACAGTACTGATAAATAGATGAGCAAGCTGTGGGAATCAAATTAATGGTCCAGCTTTCTTGTCTGATTCAATAAGTTGGGAGTGTCTTTGGTGTTGAAAAAAATAAAATCCAAGCTACATATGCCTAGCACACTGTTGGAAGCTAATTATCTATGGGGCTCTCACATTTCTGCATGTCTTCTATTCAGACTACTCTTGCATGGATGTTGACATAGAAGAGACTCAGAACAGATAGTGACTGTCATCTGGGCAGAGTGCAGCTTTCTTAATAAAGACACTCTTCCTCCAGGGCAAAGGCTGGGCAAGTTTGCTAGAAGCCACACTTAAAAGATCAGGGCTTTCTTAGCTTAGGGTTTCTCAGCTACGACACACCCCACTGTGTACACAGCATCCAGTGGGCTCTCCTCAGCATTGTCTCACGGGATTTGCCAGGCAAAAGGAACGGATGTCAACGTGCAATTCCTGCTTTCTACCGTGCGGTGAATAAAACTGTCCTTTGTCTCTGACCCAGTTGGTCTCTTGTCTTCTGCTGACCTCCATGAAACTGCATTAGACTTCCTTGTTATCATGTAAGTAAATCTCACAATTTCACGATTCTTGAACATCGCTCCCTTCTACAACCTCTTCATTATCTTTCATTAACTTCAAAACTATTTAAGTTCGTAATTTTGGACTTTTTGTAGGGATATTATTATGTTGAGGGTAGAAACTGATGTTGGGATATGTTGTGGTAAAGGAGCTTAAAATTTTTTTCAAAGTTTGATATCTCTATAAATACCTAAGTCCTATGTTTTTGTATCTCTACTGTGTTTATGTATCCAATTTTCAATAGGTCAGTAACTATATATTATATTTGTATCCAAATAAGAAAACTCTAAAATTAGTTTTATCAGAGAGTCATTTTTCACAAATCGAATCTGATTTTTTAAAAAAAATTCATATTTTAATGTCAAAGAATGAAAATTGGAAAATTTGTAAGAATTTTGTTGGTTCAATTAAAGTTTCCTTCAACTACTGCTGGACTGCAACCAACAATTTAACAAATAAAGATATTCTGACTCTTAAGTATTAAAGGTAATGGTAGCTGAAATCTAAAACATGCTGTCGACAAACTTTTTTAGTATATACCAGAGGCTAGAGACATGATAATGTATAAGGAATCATCCATGTTCTCAAAAAATAGATAATGTCAATAGAAAATTTTATACAGACATATTCTAAGTGGAATATTTTTCTTAAGTACATATGTGAAAATTGGACCCCATACTTTGCCATTTACTCTTTATTATTTAATTAAAACAATAGTGGTTAAATGTGGCTCCCTTGATTGTGGCAGCGATACACTAGCTTAGGAATAAGCAAAACAATCATGATGGTTGTCTTGGGTAAATTGTTTATATAATGAGAGTAAACTTTAGTGGAAAAAGATTTTTGATTAACATTGAAATAAAAGCCATTCTTTTTGTGCGTGGATTTTGAGATACTAACTGTGTGACCCCAGTTAGAGAAATTTAGACTTTCTAACGTCTCTTCTTCTACGTCCCCAACTTCTTGTTCTGAGTATGATTGTTCAAAAGAATAGTTTACTCGCAGATAAGAACATGCTAAAGGAGTTCATCACCACCAAATCAGTAATATAAGAAATGTTAAAGGAAGAATGAGAAGAAGAAGGAAGAATTGAGGAGGAGGAGAAGGAGGAGGAGGAGGAGGAGGAGGAGGAAAAGAAATTAAAAAATATGAATAAAACAATGGCAATAACTATATACCTATCGATAATTATTTTAAGTGTAAATGGATGAAATGCTCCAATCAAAAGACATAGGGTGGATGAATAGAGATGAAAACAAGACCCATACGTATGTTGCCTATGAGGGACCTACTTCAAGTTAAAAGACACAAACAAATTGAAAATAAATGGGTGGAAAAATATACCTCATGCAAATGAAAATTAAAAAAAAAAAGCTGGAGTAGCAATACTTAGAGAAAGTAGACTTTGAAGCAAATACTATACCAAGAAACAAAAACATTTCATTTACAATAGGCAAGATATGGAAGCAAGCTAAATGTCCACTGGTAAATGATTGGAAAAAGAAGATGTGTGCATATACACAATGGAATATTACTTGGCCATAAAAAGAGAATGAAATCTTAACATTTGCAACAACTTGGATAGACCTAGAGGGTATCATGCTAAGTGAAATATGTCAGACAGAGAAAGACGAATGCCACATGATTTCATTTATATGTAGAATCTAAAAAACAAAATAAATGAACAATCAAAATAGAAACAAACTCATAGATACAGGGAACAAACTGATGGTTGCTCGATGGGAGGGGGTTAAGGGGCCGTGTGAAGGGATTAAGAAGTACAAATTAGTCACGGGGATGCAAAGTACAGTATAGGGAATATAGTCAATAATACTGTGATAGATATGTATAGTGCCAGGTGGGTACTGAACTTATCAGGGGGACCACTTCATAAATTACATAAATGTCTAACCATTATGTTGTATACATGAAGCTAATATAATATTGAATGTCAACTGTGATTAATTTTTTTTTAATTAAAAAAGAATGGTTTACTTAGGCTCAATTAATTATAATTAATAACAACCCACCAAACCTGCCTCTTGGTTCTTCCCTTTCTGCATTAATCCCTTAACTCTTCAAAGATTTGCCATGAAAGAAGGCTGGTTCTCATCCATGTGTCTACTTATTTCCATTAAAGACTCAAAAGGATGAGGAGAGCTGAAAATGTAGCACTACAGCCATCTATAAGGACCAGTAAAAGCCATGAAAATATAGCTCTACAGTAGGTCATCTATAAGGACCTTAAAACCTATACCTAGTTACTAAATTTTACAGCTGTTCTTCCAACATAAGGGCACGCTAAGCTCTGGGCATCTACCATAGTGCCAGGTTTATATAAAACCATACTTTAAGCATGTAGCATCTTCATAGAAAATAAATTTTCCTTGAAGATTTGGAAAACAAATGTGTTGCATTGTGACATTTCTAAAAGTGTTAAAGCAAAATCTACAATTTACTGGTCTTCCTTTGCCAGCCCATTCTCATGGTTTTGTATAGCAATAAATTTTGTATTAGACAATATGGTGGTATTTCAGATGTGAGCTTTCTCACATCTGAAATATCATGTCTTTGCCAAGAAAAAAATGTATGCTGATATTACGGGTCTTCAGAGAGGACTAGCACGAATCTGCCAGCAGGGCGAGTTGGAATTCAGCATTCCCTAATGAGTCCAAAACACCTGCACAACTATTAGTTTTCCTGAAAATTGGTTTGGCGCCTCATGAATTTTTTTTTGATAACAGTACCTAATCAAACGTTTTGTGTTGTTTTGTCACATTCCTCTCTATGTACATCTTGCCTATTAATATAGTCTGGAAAAGTGCTTTGTGAATTTTGCTTGGGAATTACTGATGTCAGCCGTCTTAGCCCATTGTGAGGATTTTTTTTATTATTATTAAGTCAGATTCTGGACCTTATCTTTTATTTTTTGTCACTATAGCTTTTCATTCCAGAGTTCTGCATATGAACTCAAATTCTATGAGTATTTGTAGACTAACTCATTCCAGTTCAGCTTTCCAGAGCAAATCAAAATAAGCAGGGATTTACTTCTACAGAATTATGATATCTTGAAAATGTCAGTGGTTATTAATCCAACAAACTTGGCATTAAATTCTGGTTCTTCCACTTATTAATGCATGTGACATCATCTAAGTATCATTTTCCTCCGCTTTTTAAAATGCCTATTCTCATTCAAAGGGTCATTCGGAACATTAAGAGAGGTACAGCAGGTTAAAAACCCTGAAGTATGCTTTTTTTTAATCTCAGAGAAGAGTGGGTTTAGTAAAACCCTTTATTAATATAATCTTGTTTTTAGAGCCTCATCATCTTTGTCATGACAGTTTGAAACAGTTTCCAACTTGTCCATGACCTTCTCAAAATATTGAACCCAGAAATGAAAAGTACATTTTCATTATTTTCTGTGATATTTATAAGTTATATCACTCTTAAAGTCAATTAAAAGAAAAAAAATTATGAAGTGGATATTTTAATTTCCAAAGAAACCTTGATAACCGAATTAAGTAACTTAGCCTATAATAAAGCAACCTGTTAATACTATAAGATTTTAGCTTTCCTCATTGTATTATCAGTAAGATTCTAATCGCAGTTATATAACTTTAGGTTTACGATATGTTTCAAGGAAGGCAAACTTGTTATTTAATAAATAGAAAGCTATCCTCCGAAGTCTGTAATGCAAGTTAGACATAGATTGTAGAAAAGAGAGGGGAGGTGATGCTGGAGGGGAGGAGCATCGCGAGTGAAGAATTTAACCCCGTCGATCACTTCAGAGCCAGCGCAATAATAAGGAGAAATGGAAACGAACGGCCTTGCACGTCCCACAGTCCCCTGGAGGAGTCTCAACTCAACGCACGTTTGTTTGCACTGCAGGGCTTGAGGGAAATTTCTACACGGGACTCTTTAATGTTTGGGGGCATCCGTGACTTATAGGAAAGCGGATGCATTTCATAATTCATGTAAAAAAATTTTTTTCAAGAGGAAATGTCTGAGTCAGTGGAAGGATTTTACTGGGTTAAAGGATATCGAGACATAAAAATAAAATGTGCAAAACGCGGCGAATTGACTAGAAATGGGACCCGAGCATGTTTGGAAATGTCCGAATGACTAATGCAATAAGCATAATCACCTCTGAGGGAGAAGAGTTAAAGTTATGATGTCGTCACTGGGTAAATTATTTTAAAAAACATAATGTGCATCATCTGTTTAGGGCTCCTTTAGGTAAGATGTAGCATTTATTTCAGTTTTAAAGCCAGACATGACCTTAAAGATGAAGGTCCCATGTTCTGAGGTCTGTACGTGTAAACTACTTCATTGAAACAGAACCGGTTTATCGAACGTTAAACTAATTCCCCGAATTTCCAGAATGATCTACACATGTGCCTAACCTCAAGCGTGAAACTGGAATCTTGGCACAAAAATGGAGGCATTAGCTAAGCAATTAACTTCTGTGTGGTTTTAGAGAGCACAAATGAGGGCATACTTCTGAAAACAGGCTGCCAGGCTCAGCGTACGATGGCTATTTTGGCATGAGCAGGCCCATTAACTGAATAATTAAAAGAGCACTTGGCCCTGATATCCTGAACGAATTCCAGCTTGGTTAATTATATGCACTTATTGCCATTTTAATCCTCCCTGCAATTTCAACTGGACTCAAAGTTTTCCTGAATCCTCTGTCTTAAAATAGCATTCTGCTGAACATAGGGTATTTTTCTTCTACTCCTGTTTGTGCCCAATGGTTTGGCATTATTCCTGTGAAGTTCAGTTTGTGGTTTGCAATGCAAACATAAACACGGAAGCGAATCTCAGAAAAAAAAAAAAAAATGGTGGCAAAGTGTGCAATTTCAATGAGTCCCGAGGGCTTCTGGGGAAATCAAAAATAATATTATTATATACAGTTGACAACACAGGTTTACTGTGGACATGGATAATCGCGTGAAGACTCGAAAATATCCTTGATGTCTATATCATTTAATCAATAAGTTCCTGGACAAAAAGAAAAGGATGGTAATGCAGAATTACTGTCACAGTCAATTTTATAGCATTTGATACTTTTCCCAATTGTTTTTCTTTACAGGTGGAAATTTTTGCACTCTACCATTTAGATTTACTTTCTCATTTCTCATAAAGTGAAATAGTAAAACCTCGGATGTGTCTGTAAAACTTTAAGTGAATGTATATTTCACAAGTAGCATTTCCACGTAGTAACCCTTTTTGCATTTTCGTAGTTTCTACAACTAGTCACCTGCTAAAAAAATTAGCGTTATTATTTTTTTAGGTCTCCTTCATAGAGCGATAACACAGAAACTACCTGAAATTCTACAGTGAATAGAGCTACAGTTGTTAAATTTATATTGTTACATTGTATAACCACATCCTACTTCTTCAATAACCACTCAGTGGACACCTTATTTTAAATGAAGATCTATATTCAAGAATCACACAGATTTTATATTTTCCAAGCTTGATATTGAATCTCGAGCAAAATTTAGGTAAAAATTCTATTTTTAGGAATATCATTTAAGATATAGATATAGATATATAGCTATAGATATACACATACATATGTTAAGTGTATTTTAAATAATTAAATTTAATGCTTTTTTTTGTATTTTATAAGATATCGTGCTAGAGTATGAAATAAAACATTAAACGTGCACAGATATCTTATTAAAATTTGATATAATAAAGTTAGGAGAGGTTTTAAAATAAATATATTGGCTCAAAATAATGATAATACATTTACAAATGAATTAAAATGTTCGGAATATTTATCACAATTTTTACCATATTGTATGAAAACTATACTCTATTTGAAGAGCACGTTTAAAATGATCTGTCAAAAGTAAGGCCAACTGAAATATACAAAATTCACTTGGGCACGTGGGGATGTGGAAAACCTCAAAGAACAGACACCCTTCGATTCGCATGGAACTGCAGTTACCACCCGCGTACACAACCTTAAGAGTGCTCGCTCAGGATGCGTGCAAAAGGGGGTTGTGCATTTAATTACGGTGACTTGCTCTCCCAAGAACACATAAGAAGCCAATTACTCACTCTTAATTTTCATCGCAAATATGAGCTTATGATGTCGGCAGATCCTAGAACATTTTGATGATCCCTGCCATTTGTCAGTGAGTACACGGTCGGTGAGACTGACGCGGGCATGCAGCCTGCTTCGTAGGTACTCGGAACATGTTGGAGAACTGTGCACGGCTATTACTAAATAATATCAAAAACGCATTGCTAACCCAGGAATTAATATCACAGGGGATTCAAAGGGAAAATTGAAAATAGTCTCCTTTCAGGTCCTAATCATTGCATGGCACCGTCTGAAAGATTCAAGGGGATAGAAATCTAAATGAAGAGTCTAATGTTTTTTTCTTAAAATGACCTTTGAATATGTATTAAGTTTAAACAAAATGCTCACATAGGATTATTTGGCATTGCATTCTAGATAGGATGCTAAATTCTGTTTAAATATTCTTTGTATAATCATAGCCAATTTATTTAATGTTTTTTGAAATTATTAGCTTTTTCTTTCTATACTTCTTGAATGGCAACCAAACTAAAATTCAGCAACGAAATTCCTATATTAGCTTCATTTAAATATATATATTTTTACTTTTACATGTCAAAAATTTGAATATGTATAACAGTAAACTTAATTATTACAAATCACCCTGAACACATTATATCAAAATCACTAAGGCAATTTTTATTTTATGTAGCATAGATTCCTGAAACCATGACCTCATTTAAAAAAAAAAACAACAACAACAAAACTTTAATTACAAGCATTATAAGCATAGATGTATTTGGGCATATTTAAGTTAAATTTTAAACTGCTCATTTGTATGTGTGTTTGTGTATTCTGTATTTTTTCTTTATTATATTTTTTAAAAATTATGATGGTGTTTTTATATATTTTTTTATTTTCTCTACTATAAAATTCCCTTTTTTTAATCTATGGCCAAATTTTCAAAAACAGGGAGAATTCCTGAGAATAAGTCTACAATGATAAAATACCAACAAATTGAAAATCAGGTGTAAGTTTATTATACTTGTTACATTTCCCTTTAAGTTGTTAGGCTAAATAGACAAAGTGATGAAATCAATGTTTATATAAATTATTTTTAAATACTTTAACAAATAGAGGAAAAAGTGCTAATTACTACTAAATAGAAGCTTAGCTATGTAAATAGAATTTACTATCAATAAAACCATGGGAATAATTACGGTAACAATTCTTTTGTGCTATATTTTCTCTGTTCCTGAGTTTGGTCAATTTCTCACATCAAATTGGTGTGTTTCTGAATAACGCTCGTTTTGTGTTGTTTTAAGTAGTTCAGACCAAATTCTGAAACTGTTCAGTGCATGGTGCAGTCCTGCCTGAGGCATCTCACAGCTGAAATGGAAAACTCCAAGGCTGTCTACCAGAGGCCGAAGAGGCCAGGAAAAGCAACAGCTGGCACATCTATTTGGGGGTGAGGGTGAAAGCAAACTGGTTTTCATGAATCTCCCTGGCAAGTTAGTTTTAAAAAAAAAAATGTCAACACAATCCCCTGTGCAGATGTCATCTTGCTTCTGCGTTCGTTTTTTGTCCCGTGTTAACCCACTGAAGATGGCACGTAAGACTCTCTGTATGGCACACCCCTTCCATCATTTCCAAACGCTCGGTAAATTCTTGTCAAAGTTATAGTTTGGTCTCAGAGTGATTAGCAAAGGAGAGCTGTCCACACTAAGGATGGCAAAGGAAAGGTCGGGAACTTCAGGGCCGGTCCCCTTAGAAGCAACAGCAAGTCCAGAGTCAGAAAAAAGACCTGGGCAGAAATCAATATGCAGGAAAGACTTGGAACATGGAAATATCCCTGAAAGTTTCCAGAATTACCTTAATTTTTAATAAATTTTCATTGTTAAATTTCAAAACGGCTGGTTTATTTTACGGTCACTGTCATACGATTACTTTGTTTTCCCCATAAGATGAAATAAAAAAAAAAAAAACGAAAACAAAAAATGCTTGAATTCCCCATGAAGAATTCTATGATAGACATTTTTACTCTTATCAATAAATATAAAATACTTCTAGTCATTAAATACCGACCAGACCTTTTTAGATGTACTTGATATAATTAAAGAGAGAAAGCTATTTCACACCAAAGATGTGGTGACCTTTTAAACCACCTTTTGCTGATTTCATTTTAAAAGAATTATGAGTACGTGGCCACAAAGGAATGCTCTATGTACAGAGAGCTTGTTTCTGCAGCTACCTGCGCACAAAAAGCTTAGAAAAAACACCTGTGAGAGGCAAGGCTCATTTGGTTCCTAATAAAAGTTACTCTCAAGAAGGTCATTCGGTCTACACGATCTTTCTCTGCCACTGCACACCGCAGAGCGAAGGCCACAGAAACATCAAAGTCTCGCTATTTTTATAAATAACTGTGTCAGGTACTAGCTTTTCAAAATGCACAGTCAGCAATATAGCTGTAAAAGGTAAAAGGAACTGGAAGTCGGCGCCCCCACTGCGCGTCCTGCCTCCGCGCTGACTGTGGGCTAAGAGGTGTTTGAAGAGTAACCTTGGAGCCCGGGAGCAGAGCAGGGGCTGAAAGGCGCACGGCTCCTAGATGACTCTCATCCTAGATGACGCTCATCCGCCATCCCGGTTGCAATCGCCGGAGCTGGCGGGAGGCGCGGCGCTGCCAGAATAGTTCAGTGTGTACTGGACACACATTGAGGAGAAACGTACAGGGTGCAAACACCCCTAAACAGGACGCCTAAAGCGACTAGGTTCAGAAGTGATTCCAAGCTGGGCAAAATGTTGGCATTTCTTTTCTTTTCTTTTTGTTTGAATAAATACATGTGTATTGGCATAGGGCCATCTCAACAAAGAGAACAAATTTCTATGACAGAAACAGTGTCATAAATATATCCCTCATCTGTAGGAAAAAAATCTCTTTTTCTTGAAAACAACCCCTTTTAGGTAATACAGCTTCCAGCGAGACATGTATGCATTAGTGAGGAAGAAAATTAATAACTTTAACAGTCACTCAGATCGACTGATGCCACAGCTGGCAGTCTGTGTGTTGACAGATGTCACAGCTAGAACACACACTCAGAACCCACAAATGCTGGCTTATATTCGAAGGTGATTTCTCTAAACGCAGGGAATATTTTGTTAAATAATAAACTAATTCATTTGTGTTGTCCTATGTAGAAATCAATATGTTAAAAAAAAAACATAATAAGGCAACAATAATAAAGTTTGGGACAATAAATAATCTATTTAATCTTAATAGAAGAAAAATATCCCAATTAAGTTCTTGTGGCAAAGCATGAACTAACTATAGAATCTCCCATTGAGGAATTATATTAAACTAGCCAGAAATACTTAAGGCAGTTACACCACCTTTCATTTGGCTTTTCTGTCTATGGCCATGCCACCCTGAACAAGCCGGATCCCATCTGATCTTGGAAGCAGGGTGGGGCCTGGTTAGTACTTGGATGGGAGACCACCTAGGAAGACCAGGTGCTGCAGGTGTGAAAAATAAAATAAATAAGGGATTGTAAGCTGACAAGGTCCTTGCAATCTGTGAGATCAATTAAGGGTTGCCTTGCCTAAATTAAAAAAAAAGTAATAAAATAAAAAAGAAATTTGCTTTTCCTACTTTCTAAGAACTGATATTCTGCTACTTCATCATTTTTAGTCTCCGGAAACCTTTGAACAGAGAACTCAAAGAAGGTGTCTGGTTATGTTGAGTTTCTCAATTCATTTCCACGAATATGTATTAAATGTCTGATATGTGGCATACACTGTGTCAGGCCCTAGAGGAATGGAATGAATGGCAAAGGATGCAGCTGTCAACTATACTAGCATAATTCTAGGGGAAGGCAAGAGAAACAGATTCAAAAAGAGTAAGTTCAATACAAGGCTTTGGACACTAAGACAAGGTTACGGCAGCATAGAAAAGAGACTCTTCTGCATCCTGGGAGGTATCCATGCCCTCTCTCTCTCTCTCTCTCATCTTACACACACACACACACACACACACACACACACACACACACACACACACGCCCTTACTCTCTATAACTTTAATGGAATATTGAACTTCAGTTTGCCAAGATTCCCGCAAAGTATAAAAGTTGCTGCTTTAAGCACTGATTTTCGGGTGCGTTTTGGGATGACTATTCAACACTCTTGCATGTAGTGTGGGTGCCACAATCATGCTGTGAGTGTGTGTGTGGCTCCTGGCCGGCTCCTGCCAGAGTGGGGCCAATGACCGTGGCTGGATTTCTCACGTTCTGAGGTCAGAGGGACTGGGTGCTGGAAAGGGGAGAAAGCAGAGTCCCTCCCTCTCCCACTGTGTGCATCTGTCCTTTGCGGGCTAACTTCCTGGGCGACTTGGACTCAGTCCTGCAGCTCTGTGGCCCCTCCCTGGTCTTTCATGCCAGCAGGGGAGGAGAGGGTCTTTCTGCTGTGGCTGATGTCTGGGTGCCTCAATGTCCTTTTTTCTGCTTAGCTTCTCAACTGTTCTGTAGCCATGCAAATCATTCTTTGCATAAAAGTCACTGAATTTTAAATACTCAGTAGTTTCTGTTTTGTGGCTTAGACCCTGACTGACTGACTGACATGCTTCCCAGATAAAGTGCTAAGTAAAAGAGTCAAATTAAAGGGTCTTCAGAGTTCTGTTGAGCCATTTTCAACTACTCTGAATCATCCCGGTTTGTTATGCTCTCTTAATATTAATGATAAATACTTAACATCAATTTTGCTGTTATTAATCTCCATGCATTTCACATGTATTATTTTATTTAATCCTTCCAAGAACTCTGGAAGGTCAGTACAACCATTTTCCTAGTTCACAAATAAACCAAGGCTACCTTGGTTAACAGGTAGCAGAAGCAGGAATACACCTGGCCTTTAACTCCACCATTTCAACTTGTAGATACTTTCTTAGAGCCAAGCATAATTTCAGCCTAATGCTATTTCCTTCCCTCTTAGCTGTAGTCTACGTTTGTTATTTGCTACTTTAAATACTGTGAATCCTGGGAAATCATACAACTAAACTTGTTAGAATTAAATCTATAATATGAGCAAACACAATCCATATAAGAGCCTAGAGAGAACGGTTATGAATACAGCTTTTAAGCTTTAATTTGTGAACAATATGAGAATTATTTTAGTTCATGAAAGTTTTGCATTGCTTACTTTCTGATTATCTGTGTTTTGAAGTGTAAAGTTAATTTGAAACCTGAGTTCCTAGTGTCCAAATTATTTCTACACACGTAGGAACTCTGCTAAATTGTAATCTCTTTGAACATAAAAATTACATTTTATCAATCTCTGCATTCCCAGTCCAGTTCCAGATCCAAGTCTTTGGAGGCGCTCAAATGATTTGTAACAGCAATCAGATGAGTACATGTGCAAATGGATATGTTAAAGAAGATGCATGTGTGTAAGGCTCTAAAATAAATACATATGTGTAGTATCTGTAAAATAAATACCTCCAGATTATGCAGAATATATCTGCATAACTTTAAGAATTGTTGCATGTTACATACACGATCCTGCAGTATGCAATTGAAATATAATTTATTAATCTATTCTTTGAATAGAAGAAATAAACTCAGATGTGGTGACATTATGGTCAGATTTTAGTTGGGGGTTGCTCATTACATTGGTCAATAGTTGATTTTGACTTCTGGTCTTGTGTGGGAGGTTGAATACAGAAGTATTTCTCCAGAATATTCTGAAAGCACATTGTAATGACAGAAAGAGGTTAATACGGCATTCAGTGAGATATGAATGCATTAACGAGGAAGAAAAGAAATACCTCCTTCATCACTCAGATCAATGACACCAAGCTAGCAATCGGTGTGGTGACAGATGTCGCAGCTAGAACACACTCACACTCAGAACCCACAAATGCTAAGATCCAGGCCTGTCCTCCTGGCAGGAGTACTAAGGATTCTCTACCTCCTGAAAATGATCTGCCCGTGGAAGACTGAAGTTTTTTCAACAAAAATGCCGGATTCCCTTCTGATCACCCTTGCGAGACCCACCAGTCAACAAACACCACCTATTCATTCGGAACTTCCAATAACCATACTAATGCTTCAAAATAAACATGAACAAACTGTAAAAGATGTCCTGACTTTGAGGAAAGCTACTTACAGATATTATGAAGGCCCAACAAACTAATGGAAAAAAAAAAAGAAAGAGAGCTTGAAAGATAATTCAAAGAGCAAGAAAAAAGTCAATCCCAATAAATTTAAATTTTTTAAAAAATTCTAAATTCAATATCTTCAAATGTGAAGAGAAGCCAGTGTGCCAGTAAAACAAAAGCAGAGTGTTATCAAAGGACCATTCAGAGAACAAGCAAACACTCCTGAATTAAATGTAAAAGCCCAGGGTTTGGAGAAATCAGGTATTTCACAGGGTAGGAAGTTTGTCCGGAACTGATTTTAGAAAAGATCGTTAGAAAGTTTACGTGATGAGCAGTTGCATCTTCAGATGCCTCCTCGCAGTACAAGCACACAGGCTCTCCCCTATTCCTGACTGGAAGTTCATTACCTGGAAATCCTGAGCCATGCCACTTATCACCTTGGAGACATTCAGTATCATCAAAGGCGAGGGTGAATATTTTCACCCTACATAATATGTAGGATGCAACCATTCTCATTACTTTCACCGTTTCCCAAACCCCTAAAATCCAGCACACATCTGTCACCCAGATTATTATAACAGAACTCCAAGCTGGTAACCTGCTTTCACACTGGTCCTCTTTGATGTGTCCTCACCACGGCACCAAAAGTGTTCCTTTAAAACCATAGGTCGGATGGTGTCAGTTATCTGTTCAAACTCGTCCAGTGACTCCATCTCACCCAGCGCAAAAGCTAATACGACCTGGTCGCCTTCAACCTCTGCTCTCCACCCCATCTTCCCTGCTTTTTTCTCATTTGCTCTTTTAGTCAACTCAGCCTCTGTGGTGGACTGAAAAAATGCCTCCTCCCCACAAAGGTATACACTTCAGATCTCTGGAACCTGTGAATTTTACCATATAGGGCAAACGCGGTGATTAAGTTCAGGCTCATGAGAGATTCCGCTTGTCCTGGATTACCTGGGTGCAATCATACGTACCCTCAGGAGAAGGAGGCAGAGAGCGTTTTGAGAGAGACATACTGAAGAAAAGGACGTGTGACGACAGAGACAGATTGGAGTGACATAGCCATAAACCAAGGAACACCTGTTGCCGGCACCATCCGGGAGAGGCAGGGAATGAAATCAACCCCTAGTGTCTCCAGAGAGAGCGTGGTCCAACACTGATTTCAGAATTCTGGCCTCCAGAAATGTGAGAGGAAGGATGCATGTCTGTTGTTTTAAGCCGCCACATTTGTGGTCATTTGTTACAGCAGCTGCGGGAGACTAATACTGTCTCTTTGCTGCTTTAGTCATATGGCCTCTCTGCTTTCTTTGAAGGACTTTAGACACTCCCCAGGCTCAGGGAAGTGATGTGTCCAGGTCTTTCCGACTGAAATATTGTTCTCTCAGATGTTCAGATGGCATCTCCAGTTCCTTGCAGACGTACCACCTGCTCAGTGAGATTTTTCCCTGATCATCTTATTTAAAACTGCAACCTCCTACCAGACCTTGTCATCCTCTGCTTTACTTCTCCCTACATCTCATATTTAACACACTGTGTTATACTTACAGATGCATTTATTATCTGCCTCCCTCAACAATAACTGTAGCATAGGCTCAGTGGGGGGTGTGGTCTGGCTCTGCTTTGTTTTCCCCAGAATCTCCAGTGACTGTATCACTGCCTGTGGCATAGACAGCCCTCAAAATACATCTCTAGGTCACACATGCTTGCAGGAGGGAAAGAAGGAACCAGGCAGAGAATTGAAATCCTGACCACAGTGCAATCTTTTTTGCTTCTGAATTAGGTTAGTGTGTTAAGACTTATACTTCACAGTTTGCTACCTTCCTAAACTTTTTCTTTTTACATAGTTTCACTCTCTTAACAGGGTCTATTTCCTTGTGTGGGTGATCTTATTCAAATAAAACTACTTTTGTTATAAGTTGCCATATTTTTATTATTTCTAAACTTAGTTTTGTCTACTACTTTGTACATTTTGGTTTTTTGTACATTTCTTTTTTAATCTCATTTTTATTGATATTGAATCCTTCTTCAATCCTTTATCTCCAATTTTCTATTACTAGTATTATTTTATCTGTCATTTATATTTTATCCAAATTAATAGTGATACAGTGGTTAACAGAATAGACTCCAAAACCACTGTATCCAGGCTTGAATACCCCTTTGGTATTCACTAGATATGAAGCTTTGGAAAAGCGACTGAATTTTCCTTGTCTGGAAAGTGGTAATAATAATAACCTTTCACGTACAAGATTCTTAAACATATTAAAGATGGAGTGTATTTCAAGTTTATCTAATAGTGCCTGGCTTAGAGAAACCCTCAAAAATAAGGTTTTTCATTGCATGACTTTTATATCTGACCTTTCCTTATTTATTTTATTACGGCGACCAGACAGAATAGGCATAAGTTAAACATTAGAATCATCTAATTTTTAAAAGATTGATTTATTTGGGGTATATTTTAATGTAAATTACTCATCAATAGCACATCCCATATCCATATTCATTCCTGTAATATGGTCCATAACCTCTGATTTGTGTACTAATACCAGCACGTGGATTGGGAGATATCTTTAACATTAGGTTTTCAAAACAAGAACATCTGTATCGTGTATTCTATAATAAAGAAAGGAGGGGAAAGCATTTTAAATCATGAAGTAAACTACCCTAAAGGCTAAAATTGGTGCCAACTTAATATGCCCACTACGGTTTATGAAATATTTGTGCTCTGTCTGACAGCCGACAGTAAAAACTTGCAGTAGGTTTTCAATTGGATAAAAGGAAAAACAGAATATATTGGAATGAGGCCACATTTATCTAAATCAGCAGAGACATTTCCTACTGCAGTGACCTTCGCTGTATTTTGAGGACTACGGCAGCACTGAGTAATATTTTTTTTTTCTTAAATACAAAAATGCCCTGAAATAATCTCTATTTTTTTCTATGATCAAGTATTCAAGACCTCATTATAAGAATTTCGTATGTTTGATGTTATTATACATTTCTCTGCACAACCATGAGCTAATCTTACATTTTACAAAAATGCTTAAATTCTCCTAGAAGTGTCATATTCCTTCTCTTGATGATCATCACTCAAAACAACAGCTTTTTAAAAACTCATTGTGCTGACATCTGTGGAGAGGAATATTCTTAAGATGACTGGAATCAATCAACATAATGGAAAACCTAATGCTTAACATCTGTATAAATACTTAGATATGGCACAAAGTAAGAGTTTAGGTAAACTAAATTTTTTTTTTTGAAAGAGACATTGAATTGAATTTTTACTCTCTTCATTTATTATAGATTACATTATAGCAGACAGGATCCAATCTGATTTTCAAGTCATTCTACAGGTCTTTGCAATTTCAAAACAAACCATAATTTCTTCAACTTGCCAGATTTTAAAATATTCTAGTTTAAACTACACAATTAAATTAAAAGTAATGACATTTTCTTTTCAAATTGGAAGTAGAAATATGAAGTTAATTTTATCTTATTTTCCTCCACTTTCCCATTTGGCCAAATTAACATTTCTGAACCTCTTGTCAAACTGGTAATAAAAATAAATAGAATATATATCCTTTTATTGTCTAGAACTTCTTATATATGTGCATATATCTGGTGTGTGTGTGTGTGTGTGTATGTGTGTGCAGATATGTTAGGTATGTAGTCAGGCATGCTTGACAGCAGCAAAGGCCCAGCTCTGTAACCATGGAAACTTCCCTTGAAGACCTCCCTCAAGGACCTCCCAGAAACACCTCCCTCTAGGGTTATAAATTATCCCAAATCCTAGAGCACAAAGGCTATAAAAGCTGCTGGCTAAACCAGCTACAAATGCATGCACAGAAAGTACTATCCTAATCTGGCCACAAATCTAATGATTATTATACTGTCCTTATAATATCATGACTATGCCTGGAAAGTCATGAATCTAATTACAACAGGCTGAATTCTGGGTAAGCACATGTGCAAGAGGCAAAGTGTTATACAGCAGCCAACTGTCAGTCAAGGTGACCTCGCATACTGATCATCCGAGGACCTCCCATCACGGCCCAAATATAAACAGACCTTCCCACTTCTGCATTGTTAGAGCTCCCTTTGCTGAAAACCCGCTCT
>NW_006440645.1:8747501-8765093 GCF_000325575.1 Pteropus alecto | reverse complement strand
TCTCTTCACCTTCAAATTCCACAGGGCTGCAGCCTTCCTTAACATGGCCCATCTCCTTCTAAAATGTACTTTCAATACATATTACCTCTTCTAAATCTTGCCGGCCAGTAATTCTTTGCTGCATCAGTGGGGAAGAACCGAGACACAACACACAACACAACAAACACTACAGGACCATTGTCCTCCTCCCCCACACTGCTGGGGTGACGCCGGATTTCACGTCCCCCCAGCGGTGACACATAATGCATAAAATAATCTCCTATACACGGTTGCATTTCCCTGGCATTCATATGTTAATACTGACATGTCCATTGGGTTCTGTAAATGGTTCACTAAAAGCTAATCCAAAATACCAAGTATGTTCCTGCAATTTGAGAAAAAAACGCAATTATCTCTTTGCTTACCCATAGCTCTTTATACATATGACCTGCTTATGAGTTATGGCTAGAAGCATGACTCAAAAGGTCTTTGTTCTTCATAATGTGCTCCATCTGGCCCTGTATTGCTGACCGAAATTGTTGCATGAGGCACCCTTTAAATTAGACAATGAAAGAATCTGTGAAAATTAAACGTGATCTATTACAGGTGATCCATCATGCCTTATAAGCCGTTGTGTATGACTGGTTGACCAAATTATTCTGCCATCGAGTATGGCTTTTAGGACAAGAAATAAAGGCCTGCCAGGATTTAATCTGGTAGATAGATGCAGAAGAGGGCCGACAGGGAAAACGCCTTGAGAATGGAGGTGGACACGTGCTGGCATCACATGTGGTAGAGAGGAAGATACTGGTCACATAGCAAGTATCTAAAACAGCGACACCTGTAGGCTTCCAAGTCACAATCCAGGACGGTCTCCTTAATCTTTTGTATGTTAGTTTACGGATAATAATTTTAACTCATTCATTCACTGCAAAAAGTATTTATCGGGCACCTATTCTAAGTCAATATTTGTTCTGAGACTTGGGCTTTGTTATTGAAGAAAAGATAACATAACAGAATGAAGAAAAAAATTTCAACATGAAGCTTACTCTCTCGGGAGGAGAGAGAAGACAATAAACAACAAATAAGTAAGAGACACCATGTAATACAAAGTGATACATATTATTGAAAATAGAAAAAACTGAAGCAGTATAAGAAAGATCGTGTGTACAGGTTTGGGGTGGCTAAACTGCAATTTGAAATAAGGTCACTGGAGTGGGGCTTATTGAGAAAGTGGCATCTGCATAAAGACCGAAAGACAGGACAGAGTGAGCAAGGCAGTTACCTAGGAGCAGAGCAGTATGGCCCAGCAAGCAGGAGCAAAGACAAGGTCACGGAGGTGACAGTCATGGGCGCAGATAAGTTAGGGCTTTGTCAGTCATTGTGAAGGCGTTAGCTATTACTCTTAGGGAAATGCGAAGCCACTGAAGGGCTTTGATCTAAGAAGTGGCATGACCTGGCGGACGCATTCACGGGATCACTCTGGCTAATGTTTTGAGAACAGAGGACAGTAAGAATGGACAGGATGGTGGGACGACATGAATACAAACACTAATCCAGGTGCGATATGGCATTGCCAGGGCTCACAGTGACAGCAGCAGAAGTGAACAAAATGATCACTAATTACTAATATTCCAGTATCATTTCCTGATGGCTTGGATATCAGAATGAGAAAAATAAAAGGTGTCAAAAATGACTCAATGTTGTTTTCAGACTGATGTGACTCTGAAGAGCTGAACTGAGCTGCAGGGGGCTGAGCTGCCCAGCAACAGAGTCCTCTGTGCAGACAACACACCGAAACCCAGGGACCATCAAGCCGTTAATCAGCATTAGCAAGAAGCTAAGAGCAGAAAATGCTGTCCCCCAGTGTCTCATTCTTCCCCATGGAATGGCGTCCTGCTGAGGGCCAGGTGGGTCAGCAGACTTGGGGATCTTCTCACTGCTGAGAGAGCCCCCAAACAAAAGAGTGATATCATTTTAGGGACTTAGGGGTCTGGGGAAGGTATAGGTTGGGCTGGGAGCGGAAAAGTACTAACTACTGAGCCAGAGTGGGGAAAAAAGTTATCTGTGAGGTTTTGCTCCACGCCCTCAATAAGGAGATCTTAGCGGAGACACCAAGGAAGGCCATTGTCAAAGGCCCTCCAAATGGAGGCACCTGGGCTGAGGACATGTCTGAGAGTGTGGGCCCCTGGGGGAAGCTGAGTTCTTGATTGCAGCCCCCTTCGGAGACTGCGATACATGGGCAGCGCCCCGAGCCTGACATGGGGAGGGCAGTTTTCCTCCGTAAGTCCTGCCGGAGAAAGTGTTTGTAATTGTCTACAGTGGGGTCTGGAGGACTGCGCATGGGTTTTTTTTGGCCAGGAGGCAGACTCCACGTTAACATAAACTGATATAAGTCAGACTCTTAAGTATGCAAGATTATTCAGAGAAGATGGAGTTGTTCAGTTTCGGATGTATTTTACCTCCTGTCCTGAGTCAGTCAGCTTTAACTGAAATACCACGTAACAGCATCCAACCCCCAAATCGCAGTCGTTTGCAAAGACTGAAATTGATGTTTTTCTCATACTACGCATCCACTGCAGGTTGCGCGAATCTTGACCTCAGATGTTTTCGTTCGTTTGTTTGTTTCTGTGTTTGTTTTGCCACATTGTCGAAGTAGTGGGAAGAAGGAAAAGCAAGACGACGAGCGCCACTCATGGCTGGTGCTCAAAACTTTTACCTGAAATTGTGTCCCTCGGGTTCCTCCAGAGAAACAGAATCAGCAGGAGAGAGGGGCGGGGAGAGGGGGAGAGAGAGAAAGCGAGGGAGGGAGGGGACGGTGGGGAGATTGATTTTGCTGAGAAGGCAAATCTGTAATCCACAGAGGAGGAGGAAGGCTGTCAGGAGGGCAGGTGAGAAAAGCTTTAGTGATCAGACTCAGGAGGCTGAGGACCCTGGTGAACCTGGGAACATTATATAAACACAAAACGTGATAACAGAGTTAAAACAGTCACTCTGATTCCGCCCCCCTCCCCTCCATTTAGAAGCTAAGCTGCAAGTTTTTATGGAAATACTAGTAACCTCTATGGATAAATTTGATTTTTATGGAAATACTAGTAACCTCCTTACCTTACCTGCTAGTTGATTTTAATATTTTTCCTATATGGGAGTTTTGCCGCATGGAATTTGTTAAAAATGTGTATTAAAGATACTATTAAATTTATAAAGAAAATAAATACGTAATGTGGCTTAATAATAAAATTACCTATAGTTCATGTCTTGTATTTTAATTTTACTAGCTGCAATTTATGGCTTGAAATGGACATTTAATATTTATATTCTTTGAATGCACATTTTAATGTCATTACCATA
The DNA here is from genome assembly GCF_000325575.1 of Pteropus alecto. Taxonomy (NCBI): domain Eukaryota; kingdom Metazoa; phylum Chordata; class Mammalia; order Chiroptera; family Pteropodidae; genus Pteropus; species Pteropus alecto. Next base: position 8,761,763 of record NW_006440645.1, on the reverse strand, counting down.
AAATTTTCTTATATAGATAGAGCATTATCTATTAATTTTTCAAGTCATCATTCTTATTTTTCAAGGGCTAACACTAACTAACTAGCTTTCATTCCATTCTGCTCTGGCAATAGATAACAGAAAAGAATAATTATCACCTTCAAAATAAGGGTACTAATTCTTGACCTATGTATTACAGCCGTGACTGGAAGTGCGTGTGCTTAACAAACCTTAAAAGAATAGAATATTTAAAACGTCAAATAATATGGTCCATTATTATGACATTAAATACTCAAAATGGCTATTAAAATGGTTAACAGCAGACATGTCTGCAATCTCTCGGGACAGAATGAACATGTTGATATGAAATAAAAAGACCATGGGTTTAGGGTGAATTTGAACTTCTAAATTTAAGAACTTAACTGTTGCTTATCAATCAAATTAACTTGTTAATAAATTTGACCTGCGAACCTTAACTATATGGTGCAGGAGTTGCTATATGCTACCTCCAGTTCCCATTACTGATTTGTATCAGAGATGACTATTTCATTTTTTTGGTTTGGGGTTTGGGGTTTTTGTAGCCAAACCAGTTGATTAGTGCTCCTTAAAGTGATCTGAGTAAGTCATCCTCGGGGTTTGATTTCTCCCTCCTGCCTTCACAGTCTGCCTGCGCCAGCGGACACTGCTTTGACGGACAGAGGTTTGACCACCCGCATTCGCTTTGTCCCTGTCCTAGTACTGCACATTTCTTGAACATACCCATTATCTACTTTTCTCACCCAGGAATATTCAGCGTTATCTCCGATTTGTGCTATCTGTTCAGAAAGGGGTCAACTCATTATCTCATGATGAGTGGTGACAGACAAGCTAAGGGATTAGAGTGTCATTCAGGAAGATACCTTATCCTTACAGAGAGTGGGCAGGTAAATGAAATCATTTCTAGTGCTCCTGAGAGCACGGATCCTACAGAGCCTCGGTCCTTTACAGTAGAGGAGATACACCTGGATTCATAAAATTTCATTATAAGCATAGTCTCATGAAATGGTTTTACCATATGTCCATTTTATACATTAAAGAAGTATTAACACATCCAATCAATACACACAGGAGAGAATGAAGTTTTTATAACATTAGAAAAATCCATTAATATAAAAATGATAACGTAGAAGTTAGTCTTTCATTTATCAACTGTTCGAAGAATGTTAATTTTCGTGAGTCAATATCTGTTTTACGGAGAACTAGCCCAGCCATGTGACTAAATTTCTCATTTTAATCACTCTATAATGATGACAGATGCATATAAATTTATGAGGACAATTAGACTGATGAAATCAAGTGAAGTGGTAATGTAGGTATATTTTCTGAGCCTGTATTGTCCAATATGTGACTTCTGAGTGCTTAAAATATGGCGAGTCTAAATTGAGATGTGCCGTAAGGATAAAATATACACCAGATTTACCATACAGAAAAAAAAAAATTTAAATACCACATGCTGAGAAGATAATGTGTCAGATATTTTGGGTTATAACTAAAATGTCATTATAATGAATTTCACCTGTTTCTCTTCTTTGCATATTCCCACATGACATACGTGCCAGACACTTCACACGGCACACAGCACTTACATTATATTTCTCTCGGACCATTCTGTTCTAAGCAGTACAGCATAGCATTCGCATACTGAAAATTACTTTTTTTCCCACTTGAATCTCGGGCATGGTTTATATAACTCGTGGCCCTTTGTATTAAAAATGCTCTCATATAGCTACAGACATGAGAATGTGATATGAAGGAATCTAGAAATGAATTTTGCCCTACCGTACAATTTCATAACTGACACCTCAATAACCATCCCATGCCAAGGAAAATCTAGACAGTTGTACATTTTGTCATGATTCGGTTTGACGGTCCTGATTACATTTCGGAAACCTGACCTGCAATGTCCCCAGCAATCTTTTCAACCAGCTGAATAAAGTTTGTTAACTTCAACCAAGGTATTGAACATTATTTATTTACTTAACTGTTAACTCTAGGTTCTTTGACCAACCCCAAAACTGCACTTGCACCAAAATCTGTTTTCTCTCTTTTTATTAAATAGTGCAGAGCCATTCGAACCCCACTTTCTTAAACACTGGGATACTGTTATTCCTTCTTGTAGTTAATAGAGTGTGTGAAATTATTAATTTTTGTTTAGTAAGCCTTGGCATGAAAGCTGATGTTTTATAAGCACTGGTGAAATGAAGCAAGTATCCTCTTGGTATTTCCATTATCAATTCCAGATTTTTTGTCTAATACTTAAGCTTGCCCAGACCCTTGAGTAACATTAACATTTTTTCTAAGCTCACTTCGAGACAAGACATCACTTGTAAAATTCTTAATCTTTTAGAAGGAAATGAAATGGGACATCTCTTATAGAGTTAATCTTTTTAGTAAACCAACTAAAGTTTTCTTCCCTCCTTTCTTTGGAAAAAGGCCCTCTCCCTCAAATCCTGATAATTGCCCTGGCTACTCAGATCCTCTGGCTATTGATAAGGGTCATCAGCCCGTTATTAAGCAGAAATGGTGTTAAACCAGAGGGTAGAGGACTTTAGGCCAAAGGTCTTTTTACTCTTTAAGAAACATATTAACCAACCCTGTTTCCCTTTACTTACATAATAGGCAAATCAATAATAGAAATTAATAGATATATGATTTGAATAACGAGTTTGTATTTTCTTTTCCTTGTCTAGGGACTGAGGTGGCACTTCAGTAGGAAACCCAAGACCCCACCCTGACTGAGGAGGGACTACGGCCATTCTCAGCAAGAAGCAGATACGGAAAAAGAGACCTCCCGTCCCTCAACATCCATACTAGTAAGGGGGGTCATGGCTCTTAGAAAAGAGGTAGGCAAATTAGGGGGTTTCGGGTCTGCCTGCAAAGACACTGAGGTCATCCTAACCTAGAATCCTAATCCACCAACAATTAAGCAAGCCAGAGGAATTTTTTTTAACTCACACTAAGAAACCAGTAGATGGAGAATTAGGTACCAGTTTAAGCCAGTCACTCACACTTGCGCACAATGAAGACACCAACTCACCTGAAGACCTTCAACTCACCTGAGCCTCACTATACCATCATTAAAATATGAAACATATTCCCGGAAGTTCATTAATATAACAAACTGAATTCTGGGAACAAACATGCGTAGAAAGCAAAATGAGGAATCACTGAGTCCTGTCAATCTTGGTTGTCAATCAAGGAAGCCCACTCCTCTAAGAAAAGTAACTACAAAAGGGATAAAAACCCCAGAGGCTTTGTCACCAGGCCTTTTGAGCCACGCTTCTCTTGCTCAGGCCGCTTCCACGTCTGGAAGTGGACCTTCCCTTCTAATAGAACTTTTCTTTTCTACTGTATTTCGGTATCCTGCTCAATTCTTTGTTCGAGACATCAAGAACCTGGACGACACGCCGGAAGGGGACCCCCACTCTCCGGTAACAACTGGACAAAGATTTTTTTAAAAAGCTAAATTTTTCTATATGCATCACTTTTATCGAAATAAAGAACAACCAAATGTCAAACAATCTGTTTCTATTCTAAGAATTCTATCTCGATGGTTTTTATAGTACTCAAATATAGAATAACATTTTTGGAACACCAATGTAATGTAGCTAGGCGACCTAAAAATCCATTGCATAAAATTTACAATCATAAATTATTTTTAATCTCAGCTACAATAAAAATAAAGAATCAAAGTGAAAGACATTCATATCTTCTGGATGTGTTTTGACCGAGAGTAATGAGATATTGCCCAACCACGTGAAACAAACTCAGGCACTTAACTTACCCAGGGTAGGTCCACTTGAAGTTGCTTTAAATCTTCCTAAGGAGATGAAAAAAATTAACAGTTTTAGAAAGATATTCTAGATAAGGCAATGTAAATCTATTTATCTGTAAACTCTCATTCTCAAAAATCATTTTTATATAATATCAATTCTACGCTCTGAAGTCTATGTATCAGAATCATGATAGACTGTAATCCTCAAATCCTTTTTATTTGTCACATCAGGAATTAGACTTAAAACAATTCTGTTCACAAAAATAATTCTACGGCAAGCATTTCTGGAGTGTAATGAATTCTCTAAAATACCACTTTAAGTCATAAAGTTCAATATAACCAATTAAAAAATAGTACGTTTATAATCAATAATAAAATACATATTCACCCATCATGTTGTTATCATTAAAATAATTATTAAATGAAATAATTATTATCAAAATTATGTTTGCCATGGAGATAGTGCATATTATGGTAGAAATATATGTAAAGGCATCTCGGGAAAGATGTTTGTTTTTAATTCTCTTAATGTGAAATAGGGCATTCCTCATTGTCTTTTGTTCATTCAGATTGGCCACTCACACTGCATAGCCAATAGAAAGATCTCTGAGGCTGGGAGGAGGAGCCAGTGGTCCACTGGGCTGGATCCCCTTGTTAGCAATTCTTATAGCTTTGTTTTGGAAGTCAGTTAAGCTCCAGGCAGTTAGGAAGTTAGCTCTTACTGAGTATTTACTGCACACTGAGTAAGACACTCACACCATCTTGGAAAAACTGGGACCCCTACGGAGAAGAGCAGAAAGCACCTGGGGAACAGCCAGGAAGCAAACAGAAACCAATTAGCTTAATAAGGCAAGGTTTTCTGGAGGATGCTGTGGCTTGAGCCCCACTGTTCTGTCTTTTCCTTTATTATTTTGCCCTTTAAGAACTTTTTTTTCTTTTTTTAATGATAGGAGCATGCCTAATTCCATTATTTAAAATTCTCTACTTTTATTTCTTATCTGTCTCAAATTTCAATGTACCCTCATATATATATTGCATGTTGTTAAAGGCTATTTTAAAGAAAACCAGAGCCGGAGAGTGGTTAAAGCGATAAAAACAGATGTGATTCAGAAACTACCACAGTAGGGGGAAAGAGACATTATGGAACTGGGCTCCATTCCAGAAACAGCAAGGACGAGTGGGGACTCGGAGCCGAGGAGCAGGTAGGGGGTCAGCGGATGGGAACTTACTATGAGGACACATCAAGGATAGCGGGATTTCTGTAAAACCTACTAGTTTTTTGCAAAAAATGACTATGCAGCCACAGCAAGGATGGGGACCAAGGCCGGGAGCTCATCAGGAAGAGGGCTCAGCAAAGCCTGGCAGAAGTTTGTTCAAGGACAGAATCTTTGCCAATCCTTGCGCGGTTCTTAAATAACTACATCTATGGAGCAAAATAATGATTAATTTATTTCTATAATTTTATACAAAAGATTTATAATAATTTGTGATTATTTCCTACAATCCTGTTGCTTTTTCTCTTTCCCCTTTAGGCAGATGATTAATTCTGTCATCTATTCATTTAATTGGATATGAGTAAGAATTTGCTACTGGGGGTGTTTCAGAGAATCAAAAAAGAATACTTTTTTTCCTAAGAACATGTAAGAAATTGGACTAGAGAAATAGACAATATTTAACATAGGTCCCACAGGAAAAAATACTACTACAGAGGAGCAGAGAAGTAATGAACCAAATATTTGGAATAAACTACTCTAATCTAAAAACTTTTTTTTTTAAGAAGACTAATAAAAATGCTTGGGGTTCTTTACAAAAGAGAAAGTGACATATGTGTAGCAAATAAAGTCAAAGAATAACTCCATTAACATGAAAATCATGATAAAAAAATTTAATTCACATTTGAGATAGTAAATAGCAGCCTATAAACTGTAAACAATCTAAATTGTCAGAAGCCAAAAAGAAAACAGAAAAAATATGAAAGAAAATATTGAAATCAATAATTATATTTAGCATTTATAGAAGATCATAGATTAGAAATAAAAAAAAAACTATAGAGAAAAAAAACAACAGAAAATAATAGAAGTTCTCTAATTTAAAGTTAAGTCTAAGTCTGAAAACCAAGAATGTTTAACAAGCATTTGGAAAAATAGATAAGATGATATCCATACTGAATATAGCATGGTAAAAGTGTCTACTATGTCTCCAAAGTCAAATGATACAAGCATTCATGATTATAAGAACAACATAGATTACCAACACATAAACAGAGATCTATATATTTTAAGAATTTTCCACTATATCAAATAACAAAAAGTAATAAAGTAACTTCCAAAGGGCATTGACAAAAAAAAAAGACTCTGTGTCCAATTAAATTGTACTCCTTATTCGAATGGAATAGCAGGATTTTTTTTTTTTCAAATAAACAATTATTCGAAAACCTATTATTCCTTTAGACTTCTAGGTCTTCCTCATTTCAATTTTTTTTTGGTCTTAATTTAGCCATTTATTTGTTATATTTAGTAATACTAGGACTATGATCTTTTCAAAGCAAATTCTCTCCTATCATCTCCCTGGTTAAAATGTTTCGGTGACTTCACATTTTTCTTAGAATAAGACTTTTGGCAATGCCTACGATGTGCATAGCCCAGTCTGCATCTCTCCAGCTGCAATGCCTACGACATGCATAGCCCGGTCTGCATCTCTCCAGCTGCAATGCCTACGACGTGCATAGCCCGGTCTGCATCTCTCCAGCTGCAATGCCTACGACGTGCATAGCCCAGTCTGCATCTCTCCAGCTACAATGCCTACTATGTGCATAGCCCGGTCTGCATCTCTCCAGCTGCAATGCCTACGACGTGCATAGCCCGGTCTGCATCTCTCCAGCTGCAATGCCTACGACGTGCATAGCCCGGTCTGCATCTCTCCAGCTACATTCCTTTCACTTGGATCACTGGCTGGACCTGCTCCTAATTTCTAAGCACTCCTCTTATTCATCCACTTAACCACCAATTTTTCTTCAGAGAAGTTTGTCCATTCTTTGCCAGGTTCATGATGTTTTATTCACTATGCCTGTCGACCATATTCTCGTATCTGTAAGGCTCATTTCCTCTCCCCTCCCTTCACTTTTGTTTTAATACTTGTTTAGTAAATCTATGTTCAAATAAAATTAAGAATCATTTTATTAAAGTCACAGCACCATAAAGTTTTTTTAATTTGATTCTGAGCATAGTAATTCAGATAACAATTTAGCCAGTAATTCAGATAACATAATTTAAAAAACACCGATTCTTTTTATGAAAAAGAAAATATAACTTTCTATTTTTCACAGCTTTCCTTATGTTCTTTCTTAGTTTTTATAGAGTATATCCTAAGTTGTTAGTTTTTATTTAGGACAAGTTATGATTTTTATATACTAATTTATGATCAGTAACCATACTAAAATTTTTATTGTACTTTTTTATATAATCCTTTTGTGCTGTGTAACTTTACTATCGTGTTATCTGCAAACAAAGATAACTAACCCTGTCTTCACTTTCCAGTGCTGGCATCTATTGAACTAATCATATAATTTTGTTTTTTTGAATTAATAACATGGTCGACTTAATTTATAGGTTGCAAAATACTGACCCATCCATGTGTGACTGTTATCATCTAGTTTATTATGGTATGTTACTCTGTTAATGTGCTATGGAATTCTATTTATAAAGTTTTAGTAAGTAATTTTCTAATGATATTCATAAATAATAATAACAGTCTTAGACAGCTACTTCGTTGTATTATGTTTGGTAGATATTTCTCTCGGTATTATGATGGCATTACAGAAAGGAAATTGGAAGTTTCCTTCTGTCTCTGAATTCTATTTCTTAAAGGTTTCAGATAACTCATCTGGTAAGCCACCTGGGTTTATTGTTTCTTTGGCAGATAGCTTAATAACACAGGTGCCTAAGAAGAAAGAGCGAGCAGGACCCCAGAAAAGAGAACTGATGCCCTCTAGAATAAAAGCCAGAACAATAAGATTGTGATAATGATGAGCATAATGTTCCCTCAGCTTTGCAGGTGATCACCAGCAGAGAAGGAAAAACAGAAAAGACAAGGAGGGTCAGGAAGAAGGGGACATTTCTCTTTTAGAGAAGATGATACACCCTCTCTCTCCCTGTGAAGCCCAGTCTTTTCTTAAGAACCTACCTTGGAAATAAATAAATTAAGAAGTGGCCCCCTGGCTATATAGAATGTATCTGGCAGGGGTAAGGTCCAGCCAACAAGGATGACATCAAACAATCGACTACCATAGTATGAAGTGGAAAACGATGTCCCTAGTGAAAGATCCCACACGATGAGTGTGCAAGATGGGCGTGAGCAGAAGAGGTGTGATCCACATCCACACATACCTTTTTGATGTGAACTTTTAAAGCTTGAAGTTCTGCCCACCTTATTTTAGGTCTCAAACAGCCTGACAATGATGGAGCATGTTAAACGAGGCCAAAGATCTCCTCTGCCAGATGCAGATGTGAGCATGGGCTTTTTAGGCAACAGATAATGATTTTTCAAGGCTGTGGAAGGCTCATTGAGTCCTGAGTTCACACTGTTGTTTCTCAGGAAGGTTTCTGATAAATATTAGTCTTCCTTATTGGCTATGATGGTTAATGATAAAACATATCAAAAAATTATAGCTGCCCTTGATAGAATAAAACCTCATGAAAGACAAACTCAGAATTAGTGTTGCTTATTCGTTCTACAAATGATATACCATCTGGCCTACATCAAAACTGCTATCAACAGCATGGCCACCGCACCCCCAGCGAAAACCAGTCAACAGGGCTTCTTTTAAGCCCAAATCTAAGATGAAGAAGAGGGACTAGATTGGACCATAGGGATAGGGAGTCCCAAATTGGATAATCTCGGGTAATTCGGTGGAATTATTACAATATTTCATAGGGTTAGGTTATAATCCACAGCCACTGTTCCCCTCAGCGACAACCCTACCTTTGCCAGCGGTAGGGACTCACCCTCACATAGAGATCTGGAGGTCTCTGAAGCTGCCCCTTCTAGCAATCACTCTTTTATCATATTAACTATAGTTTGGGCTCCAGAATTTTTACAGAGGAGAGAGGCCAAATCAGATTCAAAATGATTTTGTGTGGCCTCTCCCTGCAATGGTAAGGGTTATTAAATATGATTTAACAGTAGCGGAGACCTACAAAAGCCTTCGACTGGCTTATCCGTGCCAGGCCCCCACCTCTATCAATGTCTGTGGGGTTAACAAAACCGCTTTACTGCTTTTGGGGGAGCCCCAAGTCATACAAACAGATAAAGGCTCCCACTTCACCCCAAAGCAAATGCAGTAATGAGTATTACGAAAAAGCATAGACTGGGTTTTTTACCCGCCCTAACAGGCCACAGCAGAGGTAGCAGAGAAAGACAGAGGGAATTTTTAAAACAAGGGCTATTGAGAGAACTTGGAGGCCACTGGTCCCCCGAATGGTGAAAAATACTGTTCACAATTCTGACTACGTTAAATACACACACACAGATATGCATGCACACGCGCGCACACACACACTCGGCTAACTACACCATATTTAAATAGACAATAAATATGGAGACACCGGTAGAGATACTGCAGCCTCTGCTGCATGTGTTTATTAAAACACATGCCAGACGCAGCCAGTCACCAGCGTTCACGAACGTGGGAACCCCGACCCGACCTCGCTGCCCACAGCAGAGGAACTACCACCTGATACCTCACCTTTCCCTTCTCCCCCATAGACAGGGCAGAGCCGCGCCACGTCCGCCGCGGTCCCGCCAAGAGCCTTGTGCGACCCGCCCACTCTGGGCGCATCCGCAGCCTGGATCCTCTCATCATCCAGCACCAGGCGAACAAACCCCTCACCGCCATCTGGAAAGAGACGCGTCCTCACCGGCTGCCCATTTACACTTGACCCTCGTACAACACGGGTTGGAACTGCACCAGGTCTTCTTACACGTGTATTTTTTCTTTTCTTTTCTTTTTTTTTTTTAATAAATATAGTCGGCTCTTTGTACCTTCTATCCCTGGTTTCGCATCCGCAGATTAACCAACCGCAGATGTAAAACTATTTTCAATTCGCGGCTGGGAATCTGCGGATGCTGACAGGCGACTGCATTCATTGTTCATAGCCATGTTACCTAAGGGACTTGAGCATTCATGGGTTTGGGTATCTGTGCGAGTTCTGGAACCCATCTGCTGTGGATACTGATGAACAACTGTAGTTCAGTTTGGGGGGAGTCAAGAGTTATAGCAGATTTTTGAGGGCACGGGTGTCAGTTTCTCTAAATCCCATTTTTCAAGAGTCAACTGTACTTTGCTCAACTAATGACAATTTTTCAGAACAAACCTGGACTGACTTCTGACAACCAGGAAAAGGAATTAATCACCCCTGGACTGGGTAACAATATTTTGGGGAAAGCCAGGGGAAAATCAGATCCTATACTGCTAGCCACAGATGATCTCTGATCTCTGACTTTCATCTCGACGCTGTCACTGTGCCCCTTCCTCACCTGAGGGGGTTCTTATCCTCACCGGTGTCCACTACACATCCATGGTGGATCACTCCCATACATCCTACTGCTGACAAGGTATGTCTGGAAACAGCATATTACATGTACATCGGGTGGAGACACCCAATGTGGGACACCCTGGGGACAATGGGAACCACGCCGTTGGCTAATCGGTCAGTCAGTCCTGCTGCCATGAGCGCATACTTCAGCCTTGAGGCTGGTACTCTTCCTCCTCCCTTTTGTTTATTATATTTATTTTAAAACAGTAAAGTGGCTTGCACTTCTGTGACTTCTCCATCATATTGCCCTGGAAAACTTTCTATCATAAAGAAAAAAAAGAAAGTAGCAACTATTACATAAAAAAAATTTCAGCCTGGTAAAAAATCCTGATTTAGTCCACTTTATGGGTTAAGAAAATATACTTGCAAAGTGCAAACATAACTGGGAGTTTTAAAATGCTGTCATTGATGATATCCATTTTGTGAGTTAAGAAACTGCTATGGCAAACTGTGAGTATAACCTGAAGGATTAAAATATATCATTCAGTTTTTGTGGATGTCATTATCAGCTTGCTTTCCTCGCTTTCACTGTCTTAAGGAGTGAGGTTTACGATATATTTTACACAACGTACTTTTTTCTAATGATTATCAGGAAATAGTTGCTTTGAAACAATGATGTGGGATTAAAAAGGGGATCAGTGAGTTGGTGCCTTCCCAGGTGTCCTGCTATGAGTGTGTGTGGCATCGTGGGGCCGGAGGAGTGACTGGCTTCCCAGCCCTGGTGAACGTAAGCATTAGAAGGAGAGAGAGTATAGGAAGAGTTAAGAGCTAGGGGTCCTTTGAAGAGAAGGGCCATCTACTGAAACTGTCTGCAGAGTAAAGCACAGGTGGGACCATATGGTATTACATGCATCTATACTGACTCTTGACTTTGCTCTTTTTGCCTGTTCTTTCTGAGAAATATTTTCTAGATTCTATGAATGCAGAAAACAAAAAAAAAATCATGTTTTGTAAATTGTTCAATAGATACAATAGATTGTATCTATTGTATCTATTGAATAGATAGATAGATCTATTGTTCAATAGATACAATAGATTGTATTGTATCTATTATTTACAAAACATAATTTTTTGAATTCTTCATTTTTGTTGTTGTTGTTGTTATTTATGCTTACAGCACCTAGTCTTCCTAGGTGGTCTCCCATCCAAGTACTAACCAGGCCCAACTCCACTTAACTTCCAAGATTAGACATCAGGCTTGTTCAGAGTGGCATAGCCATAGACCATGGACTGTGGTTCCATTGGGGTGTGAACCCAGGACCTTCTGTGTGTAAAGCAGATGTGCTAACCGCTACACTATGGAACCACATCCAGAATTCTTTGATTTTTAATTTAACTTAATATTCTACTTGAACCAGCCATTATTTGATATTGTGCATTAATGTAAATGGCCTCTACTTTCACGAGTCCACAGAAAGTTGTCTAAATATATGCCTAGCATGAGTCTCTTGAGAACAATTGTTGATGTTGCTGAGACAAGTAAGGAATATTTTTCTTAAAAAAGTATGCCCTATACTTCACATGTAAAAAAAGAGGCTACAATATAACTCTACTCAATTTACATGACTGAGTTGTGCAAGAGGTAATCAGACACCTCGATTTTTGGTACACAGATCTCGATGAAAGCAAAGTCAAGCATTGTGCAGAGCCACTGAAGCTTTGGGGTGCTTTGTAATGTAGCCACAGCAACTGGGATACGTGGGTTCTAAAGTTAGTTGAACTCTCACTTCACATGTAATAGCTGAGTGATGTGTAATAACTGTGAACAAGTAACTGGAAGTCCTCTGGGCTTTAGTAGAATCAGTATTAACCTCATGTGGTTCCAGATGTAGTACACAGTAAGACTTTAACCAGTATTTGAGTCTATATCGATTAACAAAGTTCCTCATTCTATCTAAGGTTCTCTAAATTAACAAAGGCATTCTTATATGCATTTCCTTGACCTTTTAGATAAGAACCAAAATCTAAATACAATTCCCTTCAGTTCAATGTTACCTTTTTTAACAATGAAAGTAAGTTCAAGGTAGTTTACATATAATCTCACTTGAAAGATATCTAACTTTTCTCAAAAAAAAAAAAAAAAAAAAAAACCAGGTAGAATTAACCAGTAGCAGAGTGTATATTTTTTTTTAGAATTTTATCCATAACTGTATTCATAGGAATTTACACCGTTGTTTTAGAACAAAAATAATAGTTCATTGGTGACTTACATCAGGCTCATATTTTGTAAGAATCTGCTAAAAATATACATTCATTATTTCATTCGATCTCACAAAATATCTACCAGAAATGATGAGAAACCCTATTTCACGGATAAGGAAATAGAGGCTGCAGTTAAGTAGCCTAAGCAAGAACCAATGTTAACACGTAACAGGGTGGCAGTTATAAATACGATCTCTTTACCACAATAACATGGTCATTCTAAGGGTTAGTGACTTCCTATGAGGTGTAAACTCAGAATTCCAAAGGAAATATCCATTGAGTCAGGCATTACCTCTCAAATAACCGCCAATTTCTATTTTTTCCCTCCTTCTCACATTTACCAGAAGGATCTGTAGATATCAAACTTCAAAAAGAGCAATGACAAAATGGTGGCAGGGGGTAATCAAAGCCATTTTGCGCTACTCTTGGGGTAAGGTAGGACTAAGGATACAATTTCAATCGAACATAAAATTTTTTCCAACGAGCATTACTTCAAAGCATTGTAAGGAACTGTTTCTAAAAAAACAACTTCAGAAAATATATTTAGTCAAAGTTTTATGAGACACTCTTCTGAAATCTACTGATTATATGATCTTCTTTTTGTCTCAGGATATTTACGTTCTCACAGATTTTAAGTTAACAGGCTTATGTCAGAGACTTGCCCAAAAGTGTATCATGGATCATTTGAATCCTTTTAATACTATTTTGATTTAGATCTGTTAACATTAAATATACAATACCTATATGTACAAACGTACCAGTATACTAAAATACTACAAAGATTTATAAAAAGTATGTGATACCCTTATTCTTCAATACTCTGATATGAGTGTACTTATTATTTGTAATAAAATAGGAAACACCGACATTTTCCGCTTTGTTTAAAACCCAGAATGTCATCAACAAATCATCCAGACACTCTGATTTAAAACAAAACAACTCTAAGACATCCCAACTCTGTGCCCTAGACCCTTTTACCATTAAAGGGACAAAATGTTCAGAGGGAGCCAATAAATGTCATTTCCAGTCTGACATCTGTAATCACTCTCCAGGTTTTAGCTTAGAGACAAGTTCATCAGCTTGGCTTGCCATCCTTGAAAACAGGTTGTTAAAGTGAAAAACGTGAAGGATCTTTATAGCCCCACTCTCTTCAACTGCCTTCGCACTAGTATTAATCCTGTTTTAATTCAATGCCGTTTCAACCTTCCCTTGCATGCGATTCATTCACTAAGTCGCAATACTTTCTAGACTGCAAAGACAGCCACAAGTCAGAGGCCAGATCCAAGCAACTGAGACAGTCTTGTGTCAAAATACAATTTTAGAGAAATTCCAGCTGCTGGATACCCCACGAGACATCCATATCTTAGATATGTAGTAGTTGTCTACTACTTTATGGGCTTCTGCACAGTACTGGCAGACATAATAAATTCAGACAAAAGGGAGCGAGATATCACATTCCTGGAGAACCGTCTACAGGAGTCCCGTGATCTGTGGTGCAGATACTGAGCATGCAAGCAGGTTGTTCGGCGTGACCTCTAGAAGTTCAAGTTAAGTGCCTGCAGTCACTTGGATGAATGGAGGTGGGTTTAGCATTTGGATGCAATTTACACGGTGCTGCAGCATTAAAGGCTTAATGATGACCCTTAAAAAATCTTGATGTGTGTGTGTGTGTGT
>NW_006440645.1:8732037-8747413 GCF_000325575.1 Pteropus alecto | reverse complement strand
ATATATACACACCCCAATATAAAAAACATATCAAAATAATTCAGTGGAGAGGCAGCCATGCTGACCATTTTCTAATGCTCAGGAGGGTTCTTTAAAGACTTTGGCATAATTCCATTTATTGTGGTTGACTGACAGCTGTTTCAATTATGGGCTTTTGGAATCTTCACAATCGTTCGCTAGGAAAGGGGACATTTGAAACCTGGGGTTCTAATTATATATCTAACAGTTTTTCAGACACATGTACAGTTCATTTCATCTCTATGAGGCTCATTTTTTAAATATCAAATTAGAAGGATGAACAAAATGATCTTTGTTGTTCTTCCTATATCTATTAATGATGGATGTGTGTGTATGTATGTACTCACACAAGCACGTACTCACTACCCTATGATTAGCCTATAAAAATATTTCAAAAAGAAAGTTAAAGAAATAGGCTTTGTTTCAATATATTTCTATTTTTGAAAATAACGAAAGTTAAACGAGGATTGCATCATGTGAAAAGATGATTGGAGAAGCTGGGCAAAGCTAACAAGGAAAAAAAAAAGAAAATCGGTTGGCTGCATTACACTGATACTTTCTTTAAAACAATGGGCTAAAAGTGAAACATTTAAAATGTATGTCTTGTAGACCATCATTGTTACTTAAGGTTATGAATGCTTAGACTATATAGGTTTTTAGGAAGAAAGAATGAATCTGGCATTTGGTGCCTTCTTCTTATTTTAGATTGTATTTCTTTAAATTAAAAATCAAAAGAAGGAGCAGACACTAAAGGCTTGTTATAGCTTCAACTGGGCCCTCCTGTTAAGTATGGTGATAGATCAGAATTGTAATATCTTGGTGACTTTGTCTCCTATCTGCATATTACAGATTAGAGTTCTTTTTGCTTTGATCATCAAGACACAAAACTTAAATGCATGTACATAAATTATTTAGCAAACTATATTAGATTAATATTAACAGTAAATGATTAGTAATTTATATACTAGGACACACATGTAAAGAAAGGAGAAAAATAGAAAGAAAAGAATTAGATACTTTTCTTTTAAACCCTAGGATAGTATTTTCAAATATAATTTCTCGAAAAGTAATGAAAAGAGTTACATATGCACATATAATGTGATAATGAATACAAATGCAATCTTACATGTTCTTTTCAACAGCATGAGCTTTGATGTGCTATTTCTGTCGATCAGCGTGGATGCTGAAGGGTTCAACACGAGATCCTGGAGGTCACAGGCCCTTGACTGATTGAGAAGCTGCTTAGTAGCAGACTCGGCTGTTCCACGGTGTCAGCGAGCAAGACTGAGTAACCGTGGGTTGGCCTAATCAGTGACAGCTCTAGGTCTTCCAAATTTTGGAATTAAGAGTTAAGTGAAGAAAACACTCGACATTTTATGAGCATTTTCTTTCTTTTGGATCCAGGGCTCTCTTAAGTAAAGCCAATAAATAACCTACCAAACTTGGAAATAGAGTAATAAGCTTAACGCATACTCGATAAAATATTTTCTACTTATTTTAATTTTAAACTTTAATTTTAAATTTTAAACTTAGTTTTTGGAGGTCATGGAGCAAGAAGAGCCTTTCTCATATTCCAGCTCTGGTTATACAGAATACAGTACACATCTAGGTGGCTCAAGTTAGTTTCTATGTACACACGATTTTTTAAAAGAAAACTGTGAACTCTCACTGCTATGGGGACCACAGCTGTATATGCTGAAAAGGTGAATATGAATATCGTAAATGACTAACATCACACATAGTCATGCTGGCTTAGTAGGAGGCAAATCCCTCTTTTTAGGGATTTTTATGAGTCTGAAACTGAAGAATAAATAATAGACAAGATTTTTATTCTTGAACTCTTGTGTTACATCAAAAAACAACTAAGCATATTTTGAATTATGAGACATTATGTGTGAGGGCTCTGTTGGCCACATAAACCCCTTGCTGTTATTACAGCATTTTGTGGAATTATAATCCCACAATTAAAAATAGCTCGTTCGATATCATTCGTCATTCACAACCACTTCAACTGCGACCACTGACTCAATGAACAGATGGAGGAAGAAGACGAGATTCAGAGTTAAAACCATATTAAATTTCAGGATCGCAGTAAGTGTTTCCAGAGGAATAACTGGGACATAGAGACACTTCTAAATGGTGCATCTGAATATAAATTCCCATTTTTTGTTTGCGGCTTGTACCCGGTACAAATTGGAGTCATTTGGGGTGTAGTCAGACCTCCCTGCAGCTCCATTTTCTCTCTGTAGAACAAAGTTAACCTCGATGATATCTAAGATCTCTCTCAGCCCTGATGTTGTGGTTTAGAATCCAAATACACAATCCAAAAAGCAAATAGACTTCCTACAGCTGGGAGAAATAGGACCTTTATTTCCATGCATGTGAAAATATCTGTTATGGCCCAAAAAGAGATAATGAGATTTGTCTTCCCAGATCTATCTCCTGAAGGGAAGGAATACAAATGAATCAGCAAAAGCATGATCTTTCTCCAAATCCTGAACCCAATTCACAATGGTGATTTCTTCATCTGTGCAAGCCTTTCTGAAGAGAGTTATTTATCTGCATAAATAGTCCTGGTTCTACTTTTTCTAACGGAAGTTCCAGATTTCTAGCTCCTTAGACAGAATTTTAGCATCTGTATGAAGAATATTGTGCTTTTTCTTGGCAAACATGGTATACAAAAAATATTCAAACTGTCTGCTAAAATGAAAACATGAAACAAAAAATCAAAACAGCAAATCTGTACACTTATCTCAATTAAAAAATTCAATTTTTTTTTCACGTACGAACTAAAGATCTTCAGTTATAAGAACCTCTAGGTAGAAAGAAATGTCCTATGGCTACAAAAGGCATCGTTAGAAATGCTAAAACTTCTTTATACTTGTCAGGTTTTATCACAAAAAAAATTTGATAGTATTTTAATTAAAGTAAGCATTAATATATACCATGCATTACAAGTAGAAATTCTTTAGAGTGTTCATAATATAGAATTCATAGTCTACGACCATGCTACTCTGAACAAGCTTGATCCTGTCGGATCTCAAAAGCTAAGCAAGGTCAGGCCTGGTTAGTACTTGGATGGGAGACCACCTAGGAAGACCAGGTGCTGTAAGCATAAAAAATAAAAAAAATAAGGGATTGGAAGCTGACAAGGTCCTTGCAATCTGTGAGGTCAACCAAGGGCTGCCTCGCCTAAAAAAAAAATAAAATAAAATAAATTAAAACAGACAGGCAGATTCTAAGATAAGAATTCATAGATATTAAAACATTTAAAAATAAATAATTTAGTCAACCCATGTTTATTGAGCATCCCTTTATTTTATTCTAATGCATTTATTTTGGTATTTTCTTTCAATTATTTCTTTTTCTCTCTCTCTCTTTTACGTATAATAAATAAACCAAGGAACTTCTGCACTACGTGTTCTCTAAAGGCCGAGTTTTCAGATTCTTCAACAGATAATTTTTGTAAATGTGAAGCGCATTTTCACATGCGCTTAAGCATTTTCGGTTTGGACAAGCAGTATGTTTTTTAGCATCTTCTGAGTTGAGTCCGATTCATCGGTTCATGTCTAAAGTATTATTTTCCCTTGGGGCAAGACTGACCAGCGTGTGGAGTAGGAGAACAGTAGGAAGATGTTTTAGCAGAAGCAGAAGAGCTTCGATTCAGGACGTTGTGTTCTGAGAGGGGGCTAGTTTTCCTTTAAAATTTAAGTCTAGTTCCAATTGAAAGTTTTTTTTCAATATTTTGTATATAAAATGTATTATTTGAACACTATTCTTCTATTGGATAGGCATTTCATTAAGTTATTTCAGTGGTTTGTTGTGCTGAGGTTGATTTATTAGAAACTATTTCTTTTAATAGAAATACATATCAAATTTATCATGATTTTAAGACAAATAAGATTCAATAAACAGATATTCGAGAAATGTATATCAAAATCTCTATGGAACAGATAAATCTGTTATGTAAAATAAAACACAGCTATCTCTTTATTGAAGAATTCCCTTCATTGCCAGCATACTGACTAATCTGTTTCTATTTCCTTTTGGATCCTTATAGCTCTTTATTCTTGTCCCAGAATTGTTAAGTGCATGTCGGCAGCCATCCATCAGCTCATTCTGGCCTCCTGAAATGGCTCTAGAAGGCTACATCTAGACTCTATGAAGAAATTAATTTTACCTTTTGAAAGAAGGGCGATGCTATAACCATAGAACACCACTTTGGATATCTTTAGAGGATATGAATCATTTTCAGTCAAAACAAATGTGACTATTTTCAATGTACTCACCCTGCCCAGGCCATTACTAAAGAGGTTTTCTTTTGCCTTCTGCCATAAAGGACATTTACAAATGATATCAGAGGGTGAGCACCATCACTTAGTGTCAGTTATTATTATTATTTTGTTGTTGTTGTTGGAAGGATTAAAAAAGGACAGCCCTTGGGAAATTCACAACTTAAGTGGTTTGCCTTTCTCCAGGTACCAGCGAAGTCCTTCTCTGCTGGTTCCTAGATGCTGAAACTTTCCGTAGAAATCCAGTCTCTTCTGCTAACTGTCATGATGCATTAGGTTAGCTAATAATATCTAACGGTAATGCTTTCCCAGAAAGTTTGTATATTAGGAAATATGACACTGATGACGTTTACATTAACGCTGATAACACTAAGATAGCACAAATGGCCTTGTAATGGGTTGGCAAGAGAGACCTTCCCTTCTGAAAAATTCCCATATTCTGAGGTACACTTCCTGACTGGCCAAATTTAGTGCTGGGGAAACATCAACAAACATTTGTTGTAAGCTCAAGAACGGTATCATTGTATCACTTCTCCTTATATGAAATCCTTTGTTTTAAATAAATCTTTTGGGTAAAAAAACCTAGAAGAATTGCCCATTTCTGATGACACACACACACAAACACATACACTGCATCAGAAATAGATAATATATGCGTGTATGAATAGATATATATTGTGTGCATAGATATACATGCATTTTATATATCCATGTATGTACATATAAAATTCAGAAATTTATGTACATAATATATATATACACATATATATCCAAACATACATAATACATACATTTATAAAATTCAGAACTATGTAAATGTATATATAGTTCTGAGTTTTTGGTCTTGATTCTTTTAACTGTACAAGTGTGATGTGTGAAGAGCTGACCATCTACTGATCCATCTATTGGTTGAAATCATTTTTTTTTTCCAGTTTCCAACTATTCTATATGACCTTAGTGACAACTCATTTTTAAAAATGATGAGCATTATGCTGTGTTTCCTATTAGAAGTATAGATGCAAGAAACATATTACAAAGGATGAAAAATGTAACTACACGTTGCAATCTATTTCGTATGTAGGTCATTCTCTTTGATCCTCACTTGAAAGCATTACCATTTCCAGAAGATGTTACAAAAAAATAAAAAGCAATTACCACCTCATCTCAGTTAGAGAAGCTTATAGTATTAAGAGTTCATCACATTTTTCACTCTTCTTCTTTTCCTGCCTGAAAAACAATGTTACATGGTTTCAGGCCAAGAAGTTGTGATTTTACTTTTCCATTAGGATTTTTTTTCTTTAGACTTAAAAGAAAATTCAACTCGCGAGTAGTGCTTTTTAAGAGTCCTGAAAAATAAAGAAAAGGATGCTCATCCTTCTCCTGAACAGGAAACCGTAGTTAGGTGATGCTGTCTGTTAACACCATCACTGAATATTAAAATGACAATACTGTTTTAGTGAAATACTTTCTATTATCCACAATAGGTTTTTAATTTAAAAAAAAATTATAAATTTTAAATTCAAGCAATTTTGGATTTTATTAATACCACAGACTTTACTTTCTTAACCTTAAGTCTAAAATTAATACTGTTTTAGTGAAATACTTTCTATTATCCACAATAGGTTTTTAATTAAAAAAAAATTATGAAATTTGAAATTCAGCAATTTTAGACTGTATTAATACCACAGACTTTACTTTCTATAACCTTAAGTCTAAAATTCAAAAGAATTTTTACTATATTTTACTAATTTATTCTCTAGGTAAGGTAAGGCATTTTTAATTAACGTTTTATTAATAAAGAAGCAGGGGCAGCAGTGATGAGTCACCTAGTTGTAGTTTGTGGAAGAATTGAAATTAAAAATTTGTTTCTTGAAACATAAGCCCTTAAATAGACTACTTAATGCCAAGAATATTTAATCACTTGCTTAGAATATTCAACAGTGGGAGCATAATTTTGTTAAACTCCTGATTATGATGAATTTGTATTTAATAAGGCATTTTACTATTTTAGGGCCTTGTTGTTTCATGAGACTTAATTTAGGAATCTGATAAATATCTTAAACTCCCATTGTCTTAGTTATTTTAAAGTGAATCACAAATGGGTGGGGAGGGGGAGGTTCGAGAGATTAAACCTCTTGCTCCCAAACACTTTCTATTTCTAATATCCAACTATATGATTATCTTTACAAATACATTATGCATATCAAATGAATCATAAGCAATTCATATTTTAAGCCGAGTTGTATTAACTATTTCAAACACTTTATTTTCATTATGTTACGTAAACCTCAAAACTATTTATGTGTAAGTACTACCGACCCCATTTACAAATGACAAAATCGATGTTCACAAAATATAATATTTCCCCAAAATTTACATGAGTGGTTACTGGTGAATCCTGAATTTGAAGAGATCTGTTTGACATGAAAGCCTGAAGTGTTCATAGAAGGGTTATATTTTCTCCCCAGTGGCCTCATATAGGTAAGGAATTTATAACACCAGATGACAGCAGCTGTCACAACAAACCAGTGGCCCACCCTCCTTGTCAGAGGCAGGGACAGACCCATGGCCATTTGGAGTGTGTCTTCTTACCAGAATGTGAGACAGAAAAGGAAACCAAGAATCTCTGTAAAACTTTCTTGGAAGCCAAAGAGAGATGCTCTTCAGTGATCACCCACTCTATTTGGACCCATCAACATTTTCTAAATCAGTAAAGTATGTATCTGAATATCTTATGGAAGGAGCCACTTATCAAAATCATATAACCAGTGATTTGGGCATTATACGGGCCTTGATGGAAAAATTAATAAAGTCTCCAAGAGAATCACCATATACCCCTAAATGAACCCAAGGCCACCATTACCCAAATTATTGGTGAGAAGAAGAAATGATGTTGAGAAATGTTTGCCTACTTAGAGCTCCATAATTCAATATTGGAAATGTGATACAAATCTATTACACGTGGAGATAAGAAGTTTGGTGATAATATGCTAAAAATGTGGGAAAAATCCCATTTTTATACTCATGGGGAGATTAATTAACATTGATTTATCTTTTATAACAGCTCAAGTTAGAATGAGTTATGGTTGGTAGGAAAAATTGTCTTTAGTTCAGAGCAGGATCCATTGAAATGAAACTTCATATGTGAATAAAACTCAAGAAAAAGTAATTTTTGTCACTTGTTGATCAAGTCAAAGAATCTATGAAATCTGAAGTAAAGAAATAGGAATTTTAGAATGCCTTCTGATTTCATTCAAATTTGAGTCTGGCAAAATATTTTTATCAAAATAGAGATGAATAATCATACTAGTCAGGACCACAGTGACTGCCCAAAGTTAAGGGTACTCAGAAAACAGAAAACACTTTCCTTTCTAAATGTCCTTTTCTTCATGATTGCATCAGAAACTTCACATTTCATTGATCAACTGGGATCCTTGTTTCTACTGTATATAAATGAGTTTCATCTCTTCTGATTTCATTTTCTAAAGAGTAAAAATTCCTAGCCTCTAACCAGAAACCAGGAAACCAAATGGCTGAGAATTTTTTTAAATTATAATAAGCCTCATAATAGTTGAAGGGCAGGTTTATGTGCACTTGCTATAATATCATTACAAAAACATAACATTTAGCATACCCTAAAGTAAAAAAGGGCAGACATATTGAACGTTTATAGATTGCTGAAAATTCATATCCTTTTAACCTACACATTCCTATGACATCCTAATTTTTTTTTTATCTTATTAACGCAAACCTTGGGGGGAAGCATCTATGGAGTTATGAGTTGTGATCTAATCTAGAATGTTAATGCTGCTTCGCATGCACCTAGCCTTTACTCTCTCACTCTCCGATATGAAGAGTGGACAGACCATAGAAAATTCTTCCTTTGGATTCAACATCACCATCGCTTTATGCTTTTCCATTTCAGTTTTTTTAATTTTCATCCTCTTTCATTTCTACACACAGAGTCTTCAAAGTGTATGTTTCCTAAGAGTTTGAAATGAGAACTCTTTCCTTTCCTTCCAGAACAGTGGCTTCCCTCACCTCACGATCCATATTGGCACACGGGCAAAACTGCATTTCATTTTCATTTTTAAATATCAGTCTCTGCAAAATGTCCAACGGAAATCTAAAACTAAATATATTCAAAACTGTACACCTGTTCCTACATATGTATTTCGTAGCTCAGTTGCTACTCACTTGACCAAGTTAAAAATTTCAGAATTATCTTTGACTCCAATGTCCCAATAATCCAATCAGAGACTGTTGATTCTGGATCCAAAACACCTTTAGAGTATGTCTATGTGCATTACAATTCTCATTTGTAATCTAGTGTCCTGCTCAAAAAAATGGTAGGAAAATGGTCTTCCTACCATTTTTCATCTGTTATTTTATTTTTGGATCTGATGCTGAAGCTATATTTTTGAAATTCAAATCTAAGCATGTGACTCGTTAAAATTTTAGAAAGAAACAATTACATTATTATACATAAATTCAGCGATTTTCCAAAGGAATCACTTGGGTTATATGGTCTTTCACTGAGCATGGAGTTACACATTTTTTAACTCCAAGTTGGGTTGCAGATTGTACTAGAATCAAAGAAAAGTGACTTTAATGCAAATAGATCATATGTATTAGAGGTGGGCATCAGAACAATAACATCGATCAAATTTATAATGCTAATGAGTGAGCCTAAGATAACCTCACAGGGCTGAAGTTAAGGATTTGTGATTCCAGTGAGGCATTTCAGGGTAAGGGTTCATGCTTGTATTAGTTTCCTGATTCTGCTGTAACAAATTATCACAAATTTATTGGTATGAAACGACACACTTGCATTATCTTACAGTTCTACAGGTCCAAATTCTGATATCAGATACACCAGACAAAAGCCAAATTAGCTGCTTCCTTCTGGAGGCTTCGAAAGGGAAATTCATTACCTGGCCTTTGCTTGTGCTCCTTCTCCATATTCAAAACACATCTCTAATCTCTGCTTCTATCATCAAATCACCTTTTCCTCTTTTGCAGTCAAACATCTCTCCACCTTCCCGTCATCAGGACACTCATGGACACTCGTGATCACATTTAGGCTTACCAGGATAATCTAGGGTAATTTCCTCTATCTTGAAATCTTTAGCTCGATCACATCTGCAGAGTCCCTGTTGCTGGGTGAGGTGTCATTCGTAGGTTCCAGAGATTAGGACCTGTGTCTTGGGCAGTGATTATTCCATCTACAGCAATGTTCCAGCTCCCAACATAACTTTCCACGTACACACGTTAATCAACTATAAAAAACATATATGTCCTTCAGTCTTACATGGCTCTGCCAAATTCCTACTCTCAACCTGGTTTTGAGGTTCAGTAGGAATTCAGCAAGTCATTACCTCATCCTTGAGGTTTTCCATGGTCTTTGCTGCATGAGAGACTCAGGCACACCTTTCAACATCATCCCGTTGAACTTCAAACATATTCCTGTCAT
Source organism: Pteropus alecto (assembly GCF_000325575.1). NCBI lineage: Eukaryota > Metazoa > Chordata > Mammalia > Chiroptera > Pteropodidae > Pteropus > Pteropus alecto. Next base: position 8,737,630 of record NW_006440645.1, on the reverse strand, counting down.
ACGATTTGCTGGTTTGCATCTCCTGCTGCATTCTAGAATTCTCCTATCTTTTCATCTTTGCAGCCCTAGTGTCTAGCACAATGAATAACCCAAGGTATAATGATAAATTCAAATAAGTAAAGTTTTGTCCTATGCAATTAAAAATATTGACTGATTTCTAGAATTTTTGAAGTAATTGCTTTGACCATAATGTTTACTCTAATTGATCATATGCAATCTATTGATCAATTTGCAATATTTATTGAGTCATTATTATACATAGGTACTGTGAAATTTTTTTACTTCAAATGTCTTTAAATTTATTTGAAGACAAGTCTGATAAATGGCAAAGAAGTAAAATCTAACTTTTTTAGACAAATTAATATAAAATATTTCCTAGTTGTAAAATATGTCTTTTCTCTATGTTATGCATGCATTATACTTTATTCAAAAGGGAAGAATGAGATGATTAGTGGCAGAAAAGTATTCCAAATAATCAGATTAAAATTATATTTTAAATATCCTCGTGGGATCAAAGCAAATCTTTCTTCATGGAAAAACTATACATATGCTAAATACTTTTATTTAAAACATTCATATTCCCAGGAATTAATGTTCCAGTGCTAAAATAAGCCTACAGTCAAGTGTCTGCATTAAAAATATGCAGATTACATTTTGGAAAATATGTTTTGTAAAAAAAAAAAAAGTAAATTTTTTGTTATCATAAAGCATAGTTATAAGACTTTAATCTGGATGCTGCCAATATCTAGTTATGTGACTTTGGGCAAATAACCTTCCAAAGTGTCTATTTTCTCATCTCTAAAATGGGTCTCTAGTAGTATCTACCATATAAGTTTCTTGTGAGAAATAAATGGGATAGTGCCTGTAAAGCATTTAAATCAATGTCTAGCTTCAGTAAATTGTAGCTGTAAAATTTTCTAAATTATGCCACAGGGCTGCGGCTGAATCACAGCTTTTCCAATTACCCGATATTTAATTCTACTGTAGACCAGCACTTGGACAGTCTTGACATCAGTGGGATTGTCAGCCTAACACATTGAAAGCATGAGTCGCAAGAGGAAGAGCTGAGGGTTTTTACTATACATCTCCCTGGAAATGGAACTAAAGATGAAGTACGGTGGAGTGAGAGTTGTCATAGACAGACCCAGGTTTACTTAGAGCAAAGTCAGTTGCCTCTTAAAGTTGCTTCCTCACATCAAAGAAACAAACTTAGTTTAGGTCTTAGCAACTTTTCTGAAGGAACCAGTCATCTTCATGGTGTCACTCATTCGCTCCCAATTTAATGAATGGCCCTAAATGCTCGCAGTTTAAAGATATCTATGTCTTTTTCAATTATATGATCAGCAGCTTTTCCTTGGTCAAAACCTTGCATTGTAAGAAAGTTTATCTTCCACTGTATCATCTCACTTTCTGAATCTCCCATTAAATCTGATCTTTTCAAGACTTCGCATATTCCCCTTTCCAGCAAATCTGTCACTGTAGTGGCGAGGTTCAGATTCTCACTCTGACACCTAATAGTTGTGTCCAAGTTACTTAATCTCTTTATGTCTCAGTTTCATGGATTGAAAAGTTAATGCTGTTAAAATGTTCATACTATCCAAAGTGAACTACCGACTTGACGTGATTCCTATCAAAATTCCAGTAGCACTTTTTGCAGAAACAGAAAAAAAATTCTGAAATGTGAATGAAATCACAAAAGACCCCAAAGAGTCAAAGCAATCTTGAGAAAATACGGTATTGGCAGAAGGGGGGACACTTGTGTACTCTTGGGGGGGAATGTCATCTGGCGCAGCCACTGTGGAAAACAGTAGGAAGGTTCCTCAAGAAATTAAGCATTGAACTACCATGTAACCCAGCAATCCTACCTCCGGGTATATATTCAAAGAAAATGAAGTTATTATATTTAAGAGATTTCTGTATTGTTCTTTCATGATAGTATTATTCACAGTAGCTAAGGGGTGCAAATAGGCTAAGTGTCTGTCAACAGACAAAGGGATAAAGGAAATAACGCCCCCCCCCAACACACACACAGAGGGATATTTTTCATCTTTAAAAATGAAAGATACCTTGTCATTTGTGACAACATAGATGAACCTGGAGGGCATTATGCTAGGTAGCTGTCTTAAATCAGATGCAGAAAGACAAATTATGCATGGTATTACATATATGTGGAATCTAAAAATAAATGTCAGACTCATAGGAGCACAGAGGAAAAAGTGGCTGCCAGTAGCTGGCAGCAGGTGGGGGAAATAAGGAGAAGTTGTTGAAAGGTTTCAAAACTTCAGACATAAGATGAATGAGGTCTGAGGGGCTGATGTATAACACAGTGACTATAGTTAATCACACTGTATTATATAATTAAAATTTGTTAAGAGAGTAGAACTTAAATATTCTGGCCAAAAGAAAAAAAAATGCTAAAAATATGAGTTATGGTAGTATTAATGCAAGAGGCAGGGGGAGAATCCTTTCATAATATATATTATATCAGAATATTATACGCTTTAAATAATATAATTTCTATTTGTCAATTATATCACAATATAGCTGTAAAAAAACAAATTCTTACTGAAAAAAAAACAACTGATAACAAAAGTGTATATCATTTTCCTAAGAAATGTCTTACAATTCTCTGCCACAAGGAAAAAGGAATATCAAAAGCAGTCAAAAAGTGTTACTTTGTGATAGCTCTAATTACAAGCTAATATCTTCCTCAGGATCATTTTGACTAGTGTTAAAAGTATTTGTATGTACGAAGGCATTTATAGGGCCATTTTCTCTTGGAGCCAGTGTAGTTTTATTTACTGTATTTTTCACTATCACTTAACAGTCCTGAAAGCTGCGTTAATGGACTGAAAGTGTTAATATAGCTCTTTAAGCACTACATGTATTACTAAAGAGAGATATTGATGAAAGAATGATTCTAACTTATACAAAATTCTTCCTCATCTGTGGTTTGTAGTATTACAGATTATCCATTCACAGTATCATTTGTCAACACACTATTCTAATAAAGAGATCTAGTAATATATCATAGTTTCAAATTATGTCAGCATTTTAAAACAAAACAAAAACCTTTGGTTGTTTTTCACCAATATTTATCATCTCTTCCTATTCATGAATGTTGTCTTGACAAATAATGATTGGCTATAAAAGAAACCATATAATCACATTTTGTATGCATATAATAATTGATAAGAATAATGCCATGTCTTAGATGAAGTATATAAAAAAACTGAGTTTGTTCATTCACTAGTCATGCTAAACAGTGCTAAGTAAGAGATCTATTTCTAACACATCTGTGTAACTAATCAACAGCCTTCAGGCTAGAGCACCTAGTTACACAAAGTCTTCCCTGCTGAGAAGTGGCAACGTATCTAGTGCTAATCATTGAAAATATTTTCTTGCTTCTTCTGTGTAGGAATAATCTAGATCTCAAAAACTATTAGTCACTTCATTTAGAAAGCAGATGAAATGAAAAGTAGATGCTACTTTTTGTTGTTGTTGTTGCAGTTGCTTTATAAATACGTTAGGAAATAGTAATCCAAAACAATAATGACAAGAAAAACATGCATTTCTAATTTTAAAATATAACATATCAATACCTAAAATGGAACTGACACATTACATACTGAAAAAAATTAATGAAAGAAAATATTTTTCACATACTAATTGCTTCAAGCTTTCAGCTCAGTTGGAAAGAATGGGGTATTAATGAGCTTTTGAGTCTCACAAAGGTAAATTAAATTTACACAGACAAATCTCTGATCCTTTGCTACAGATTTCACCCTGTCATCTCCGTTGGTGACCTAGGAAATGTATTCATTTGATCACCAGGGGTCTCAGTGTGGGAGGGAGGATGCTTATTGCAAATTCATTACTAATAATGCAAAAATAATTTGAAGGTTTGCAACCCATAGTGAGTAAATTATATCATTTTTATATACAGAAGAACAGGTTAAAAAATAGATGTTTGGCAAAACATAGCAATCAAGGTAACTGAAACTTTGGTTTGTGGTAAACACAATAAAAATCAGTTACATCTTCAGATTACTAGACTATTCAGAGCTATTTTACCTTATCTACCTTAAATTTGAAAAATATCAAATTATACCTAGTATAAATATTGAGTGACTGTTAAGACCCTAACTTAGTGTTTATGGCTCTGCATGTGCAAACAAAATAGATACTTTTTAAATGATGACATATACTTTGTAGTCCATGCTGAGAATATGGACTTTCTTCATTTAACACAATTAAAATTTCAAATGTATGTAAAAAGAAGAAAGTGAAAAGCAATCAGATAATATGGGGCAAATTATTGAACACCTTATTAATGTCAAGAAACTCTTTTAACCTTAAAATAAGTGACTACTTTGAGTTTTTCATTGTTATTGTATTAAACTTTCCTTTAAAATTATGAGTCCTATTTTGTAATGTAATGATCTATGTTCTTTTTTAGGCATGTAAAGGTTTTATTACAACTGAAGAGCTTCTTTTATTTACTCTATAAGAATATTCTCACAGATTAGGACATTTGATGGCTTCCTACTTTTACTCATAGTAGATAATGTCAAGGTCCCAAAAAGCAAAGATGGAGCTATAAACGGGATCCTTGATTTTCACGACTGGAAACATATACAAAAACGTTTTGTAGCTTGCCCTCGAATATTCAGCTCTGATGCAGAGGTGAAATTCAGGCTATCATTTGACCAAAGCGAAAGCAGGCTCTCTTCCGAATAGGGAATCGTTGGCCCCGTGTCTTGAGCAGTGAGCAGTTTGCAGCTCAGGTTCTGAGTTATAAGGCTCTAGACCGGATTTCAGCTGCACCATCCACTCGCTGTGGGACTTTGAAGAAGTTGCTTTTCCCCCTCAGTTTCCTGGTGAGTAAAATGGCAGTAATGACTCCCTCTTGGGGTGGTTGGCAGGGTTCACATTACACAGTGCCTGTAAAGTACTTAGCACAACGGCTGTCACGTGTCAAGACCACCAAGATGCTAGATGTTGCTATGATTCTCCATGGGAGTTCTGGGCAAATTATTTTACCTCCCTCTAGACTCTGATGTCCTCGTTAATATACCAAATTAGTAAAGTGTTCTCCTCCATAAGTCATTTTTTTCAATAAAAATAATAATAGGCGATAAAATCATGATAATCATGTACGGTAACATTTTGGTGGTTCTTTATGAAACTATGTTCAGTACAAAACTCTATCTTATATCCTCAACTACAGGACAGATCTTATAAAATGAACTTGGTCTTTGAAAAAAACACTGGAGAAGAGAACAGTTTAGCTATTTCTGTAAGTATTGTATAATACATTCCATAAGAGAAATAATCAGACCCTAATATGTAATTATTTTATTTTAAGTGGAAGTATAGTTAATAGAGATGATGGCTATTAGAGAGATAGATACCCTATTTCAAACCTAGAGACTCAAAATATTTGATGGGAAAAAAAGACATATACAATGCAGAAAATGTTATAATTATTTCATCAGTAGATTGGCAGATTAATTACTTGATGTAAAAAGCCTCTGCTTTGTGCGCCCTCTCCAGCTTTTTTCCAGAAAGATGTTTTCCTGGAAAATGCCGG
>NW_006440645.1:8728327-8731972 GCF_000325575.1 Pteropus alecto | reverse complement strand
AAGTCTGTTGAAAATAAAGCTCTGAACGTCCTCTCTGCTCACCCAATTTAAAACCTTTTTTCTCGTTTAGGAAAAAAAAAAAAAAGGTAGCTCACTTCCAGCATTAATTTAACATCACAAATAGGGATGCTACATGTTCTAGGATTTGACATTTTCAGCCATTGAGAATTACTATACATTGTAAGTGGAAATACCACCACTAAAAACAGAATGCTATAAATAGAATGATGTCATTTGTTTCAAAAGATTATCGATCTACTAGAGCAATGCGAAAATAATAATAAGAGCGAGATATTTCCTGGCAAACTTTGGGGGTGAGGTTAGGACTGTAATCCATGAGTTATCTCGGGGTAAATGATGCAGCTGCAGGCACTGTCAGCAAGAATTCTCAGGAAATGGCTTAGAGGAAACTGCTTTCCTGACTGAGGCACTCCTTACTACGTTTTGTCCTTCAATGCCTTCGCTTCTTTCAAAATCCTTTTAAAAAAATCTGTAGCACTTGACTATTGAATAGACCGTGTCGTTTATTGACTTATTTTCTTATTGCCAGGTTTCTTTAGTTGTTAATTTCTTTAAGAATTGTTTTTTTTTTTAAATTTCCACTGCATTAAACCAGTGCTAAGAACAATACCTAGCATATAATATATATAGCCATCAGTAAATATGTTGAAGGAGTAAGTAAAATATCTGAAGTTTTGCAAAAAAAAAGAGAAAATTGATAGTAAGGATAGTCTATAAGCAGTAGTCCTAGATGGCTATGGAACAAACATGGAAAAAAATATACTTTTCACTCTATACATTTTTTCTACCTTTTAAATGAACACATTCAATTGCATGCATTCATGTTCAAATATAAATATTTTAAGGAGAAAGGATGTCTCTTAGAAACACTAAATATTGGATATGATAGAGAGCAATGAGTTGGCTGACCACAAATTAGCTCCCATCTGTCTTCTTTATGTATTCAGGAAAATCACTAGATTTTACTGAATGTTTATTATAAAAGTAATTTTATTTCATTTATTTTATGGTTTCTGTCTCTTGGTAAGTGACTGTTACTCAAATGATAAACATAAAGAAAATCATTTACTTTAATTCTTTCTGGTCCTTGAAAAAAGTCACTTTCTGTGCAATTCTATCTACATGCTTTGGTGGATTTTTTTGATATAAATGAATTCAGTTGTTATTCCTCAAGTGAGTTGGGGAAATGAGCTTCTGTTCACACCTACATCTTTTACCTTAAGATACATTCTCCTGTATACCAAGAAAACATCCCTTTCAATTACATCCAGGCCACGAGATACAAGAAATAGTAAGTTCATATCAAATGTATCAAAAATATTACAGTGGGGACTCAAAGTCTTTTCCCAAATCCCTCTGAAGTGGCATTGTTCAGTACAGTTGCTACTAGCCACATGTAGCTTTTTAAATTAAAATTAATTAAAATTAAATTTTAAAAAAGATTCAATTTCAAGTTCCACTAGCCACACACCAAATGCTCAATATCCACATGTAGCTAATGACTGCCATAGGGGACAGCACAGATATAGAATGTTTTCATCATGACAGCACACAAGAACGGTTTTGTCCTGCCCTACCTCAGGCTAAGGCAAAAAAGACAGCAGAGATATAGTGAATATAAGTATATCAAACACATTTGGCGATGGCTTTTTAAAGGCAAGAATTCCTTGAAAGCATGCCTTAGCCATTCTTTGGTTAAATATTAGAGGATACAAAGCTTGCAATAGCATTCCACAAGGTATTCGCACATATTGTACTTACTAGGTTTTCAATAAATATATGTTGAAAGAATTAACTACTAATTATTCCATGACTCCTTATCATGTACAGAACATGCTTTGAAACCTATATATTCTACCAAAAATTAATATTTTGCAGCAAGTATTGCATTCTCTATTTTTAAGCCATCGCTTGAGAAAAACGTTGAGTCTGAATTATATGGCTCGATATCATGACGTAACTATTTAAATGAAGAGAGAAGTCTATTATGTTGGCAATAATTCAAGGCACACAAATATTAGCACACTACAATTTCTAGTCACTTCTTCGTATGTAAGAGCCTTCCTCATGCTTCCCGGGACCACTTCCCTTCAGATATTGCACCCTATTCCTCCTCTATTCATCATCGTAGTCTCAAGTAAGCAACATCTCCTGAACCTGCATTTTAATAAGGCCCCATGTGAAATGCTTTCGCTGTTGGCTTTGTCCTCAAATACTTGTATTTTTGTTACTTGATGAAAGCCTACCCTTTCCATTAGAGAATGAGCTTCATTAGGGCTGGGACTATGGCTGTTTTCCTCACCACTGTATCTCCAACATCTGGTACATGGTGTATGTACTTAAAACAAAAAACAAAAAACAAAACAAACGAGTGCCTGCTACCCGTGACCCTTCAGAACAGGCGTCTCTTTCCATGCTCCCCATCCGCTGAAACTCGCTGAGACGTGCTAACAGTTTGTGTGGGCGGGAAAAGAGCGAGAGCTTCCTTTAGATCGTTGCCTTACATGCTTCTCTTCGTCACCGCGGCATCTGATCTCCTCCTGTTACAGATTAGCACCACACTGTCAGCACCGTGCAGCGAAAGCATAAAAGCGTGGGAGTGAGAACAGTTCTGTTCTCCCGTATGTTGCGGGTCCCCACCCCTCCCCCCAAACGCGCCCCGGCAGCGACTCTAGGAACTGAGCTTCTGCTTCCTAATCTGCGAAATGGGAATAGGACCACCTGTCTCGCTTCTGTCGTGGTCACATCGTTTCTGCAAGGGTCGTGTAAAATAAGTCATGGAAAAATATATATATATTTTTTTTGAAATCAACATTATTCTTCAAAACTTGGGAGAACACATAAGCTTCTGCATGGTATGGTTCTTATGTTTTCCTCATTCTCTGCCAAATTTTAATTTTTTTCCCACTTTAGTGACTTCCTTTTCTTCTGCTTCAAACACAGAGAACTTCTCTTTTCCTGCTCTGTTTGATTCCCCATCTGTCCACCATCCCATTTCGGTTCTCCACTTGGCTGCCTCCTCACTGCCTTCTTTCCTTATCAGGTAATTTCTCTGTAAAGCTCTGTAGTCTGGCCTCTTTCTGTCACTTTACAAAATCTGTTCTCAAGTGACCTTCTTCATACTGTATCCTGTAGCCATTTCACCGTATTGGTTCTGCCTAAACCCTAATTCACCCATTCGGCAGTTTTCTCCCAGCTGCTGATATGTCAAAATAGTGCTTATACAGTTCGTCTACATTCTTACCTCAGAATTGTTTTGAAAGAGTTATAGGCAATATTGTTTGGTATTGTTTTTAAGTTTCTACATAAAATCCATGTAAAAATAATTAGTTCCGTCTTGTATGACATGTACATTGATGCTTGACAAAAATGATCAAGTATTAACTAGCACACTTTGAAATAGCTCTTGAGTCAGCAGAATGATGCATGTGAATTATTCGATAGGAAAAAAGTCGCCATCACCCACCACCGACAAAAAAAACTGACCAGAATCTAATTCTTAAAATCAAGATGAAAGTCAATATCATCTCTTTATTCCCAGAGCACACTGCCTTTGCTACAGATGTGGTTCTAAATATAAAGTGATCCGAAGTCAATTGATGAACATGAACAGAAATAAAAACT
>NW_006440645.1:8724001-8728282 GCF_000325575.1 Pteropus alecto | reverse complement strand
TATTTTTTTTTTCCTTAGAAATGGACTGCTGTGCATATGTGTGTCTGGGGTGGGATGGTAATTGTACTTCCATTTTTGTCGTCTTTGAGCAAGTCAGTCACTGGTTAAAAACATCCTGACTGAACTCCTACTCCATACCAGTCACCGTTCAAAGTGTTTATAGTCTCTGATGCACTAAAAGGCATGAGTCCACCTTCTTAGGGCTTACCTGTTTGTGTAGATGATAAGTAATTAAATACACAGAATGTAAACCCAAATAGCCACATAAAAATTACTGTCATTGCTACGAGGAAAACAGACCCGATGTGATGATAGGAAACACCGGGGATGAAGACCTGCTTTCGAGTCCCATACGTGGAAAAGCTGGAGCAGAGCGAACACGAGAGGGTGGTTGGATGGTACAGACTGATGGCAGAAGAAATGTGTTTGAAATACAATTAGGAAGTAGAAACACTGTGTTTTCTAGAACTATAAATATGATGGAAAGACCAGAATTAAAGAAAATCTGAAGTTTCTGGTTTGAATGACGAGGTGGTCAATGGCCCCACGTATTAGAAGGGACAGGAGTAAGGAAGGGACGGATGCATGACGTGGAACGGGGGTGAGTAAAACTTCTGTTTTAAGTAGTTAAGATGACTAAAATATTCAAGCGAAAATGGCAAATGATAGGGGAATATATGATTTTAGAGCCAGAGTCGGCAAAGTTTTTCTACAAAGAGACAGTTAGTAAGTGATTGTGGCTTTATTCTGTTGCAGCTAATCAGGATGCCCTTGAAGCAAAACAGCAGCTATAGGTAATGCCCACACGAAGGAACACGCCCGGATTCCTTTGCAGCTTTATGTGTGAACACTGTAACTTGAATTTAATATAATTTTCACGTGTCATGAAATATTATTCATCTTTGGATTTCTTCCAACCACTTAAATATATTGAAATCATCTTATATCCTGGGCAAAAACATACTGCGGACTGCATTTGATTGATGGGCTGTGGTACCCCCAACCCATCTTTTAGGCATAAAGTAGCCCCGCACAAAGAAATCACATGGTAATTAAAGTCATAGAAATGAATAAAATGGCATAAGGGAAGAAGTGTAGAAGAATATAAAAGATGATTCCGACACAAGGCCTGGGAAATTCCAAGAGTTAAAGATCATATAAGGGAAGAAGATACAGCCAGAACTGCTGCAAAAGAGCAGGCGAGGAGGTAGAAAGAGACCAAAGAGAATATGGTACCACGATGGTGAAAGAGGAAAAGGCGGTCCTGGCGGCTGGCAGCTGGGGGCTGGCCCGGCACAGGGCGAGGCCACGGTGCTCGCCTGGTGAATGTGAACAGTTTCACAGAAGACAAGGTCACTACGAAACCGCGATGGAGTGATACAAACGAGAGGACGCGTTACCATTTCTTAACACAGACAAAAACGAGAGCGCGGTGAAAACTACAGCTGTTTCCAAACCGCCCTACCCGCAGCTAACGCGAGTGACTGCTGTCCCTCTATGACTGTAGCTTCAGCCATACTCTGTTCCTTCTACCTACTAGATAAAAAGTAAGAGACCCAGCCATACATTCCCCTTGCTTCCTGAAATCACCCAGTTCAGAGCAGATTCTACTTCCTTGAGCCTTCCTCCAAATCCCCTAACACGAGCCCACGACCTGCGACAAGAACCTCCTAGCACACCATTAATAAAAGGCCCCATGTTCCCCTGCGGTGCGCGGGCTCCCTCATGACACCGAGTATTCAGAAGCCCGCCTTGGTCAACTACAGCTGTTACTTCTGGTAGTTTTTGACTGATGGGCATCAACAGAGAGAATGTTTTGTCTCAGTGAAAGACAGTTAAGTGCATTAAATAAGATGAGGACTGAAAAGTGATCGCTGGATTATTTACATGAAAGTAGTGAGTGCATTTAATAATAACAATGATAATGAAAGTCCACATGAGTGGGTGAAGCCAATGACGGACCGTAATGGGATCTTGTGTAAATGCTCAGTGTGAAAATAAAAATAGCACGCACGGTATGTGAATTTGACCGTGAAGTGCAAAACTGAATACATATCACCAATGATTATGCTTATATGCTCTAATTATAGGCTAGTCCTTAATTCATATTCCTAAAATACTTTATAGCTGTTGCTTAGAGCGGCACTGAATTACAAAAGACCTTTAATAAAATCTTTTGATGATAAGATTTCAAGCATTTCTATCTCAAGATGGCACAAAGTAACTACAGTGATTTTAGGTGGGAAATATCTCAGCAATTATGTATTTCGCAGGGAAATATTTCTGCACTACTAACAGACTTTCTCGGGGAGAAAATAAATGCTGTTAATTATTTTCCAATTAGCCTGAGGTATTTTCATGGGAAAAACAATACATGGGTAAAACAATTCATTTATCTAGAGGTCCCAGATAACAATCACAACAGTGTAGTATATTGTATTTTATTTACATAATCAAAATATCAGCATAGTTTCTCTTCATGAAAAAAATATACTCTAGACCTTAGGACTGTGAATCTATTAAAAGAAATTTTGCTTCTCTTGATTTTCCTTTGATGTTCAATATTAGAGAATATGATTCTGCCTTGCAATCACTTTTTTGGAAATCGGGGTAGAATATTAGGGCTCATTTTGTGATAGGCCAGAAAAAAAAAGGAGTAAATCGTTTTAAGATTCAAATCGAACTCGTCACTTTCTCTAGAATGCATTTAAAATTCTTTCTGCTGTAATTCAACCTACTTCTTTTTCTCCTAACTGTTAAAAATGTTGTTGCCAGTCATCAAACCCATGGTTAAAAGCTTACTTAGGCAGGATTGCTTTGGCTGTATTTCACAGCTTCAAAGCAGGGCCTCAGTCTCTTTTGAGACGCATATTAATTAGATAGACTTAACCAGAGTACTTTAAAGGCTCTAAGAACCTTTATCCTCAGCATTAGAATCCCTTACCACCTCCTCCATGCTCCGTCTGTGCCTTTCCAAGGAATTAAAACTTACGGCTTATTCTAGCAAAATATGATAATAGAATAGATGTCTTCCACACTAGAAGAGGCCTCCAGAATGCAGAAACTCTGCCTTTGTTGGTTTGTCCCCAACAAGAGTCAATGAACTTTGGAACAAGCGAAGCCTGGAAATACTTCTCAACTACACCTAATGGTGGCAATCTCTCTATTCTATGGAGTAAAAGAACTTTATTTCTTCACATCTTGGTAGAGTCTAATGTAGCCTTCTCTGGAGAAGATTACATTTCTCCATTATTTTGTTTTGTTACTGATTCTTAGAATTTCTCAGATTCTCCTATGTTCTCCTTCAGTTTGATATGCAGACCATACCAAGTCCAGTTAAGTCAGAATCTCTGGTGGTGAGATGCAAGCATCAGCATTTCTGAAAGTTCCCCAGGTCACTCCAATATGCAGCCAAGACTGTGAACCTCTGGTTACGGTCATTGTTGATAACTGCAAACTCCTTAAATACTATTTTTTCAAATCTCTACTCTGTAGGTACCATGTCCAAAATATATCTTCACAGCATCCTCAGAAGTCAATGAATGTATTATTGAACATATTTTATTCATAAAGAATAAAACTTAGAAGGTAACCATTTGCAAAGACCACCAAAGAGTGTTTGGAAAGAGCCAGGACCCGGTCCGATGCTGCCCCCCAAACAGTGCCCTCTCCACCTACCCAGCTGCCTTGTGGCAGGACTGGGGGACTGTCTATATGTCCTCGTATCTTAAGGTTCAGGTTTCCTCATATCCCTTGCCTTGCTCACCTCATAGCCCATACTCCATCTCAGCCTTACGCTCATTTACACCTCAGAATTCAAGTCCACATCACTTGCCTAACAATTGTACTTATTGTATCCTTACCATTTTAAGCCATAAAAAATGGATTGACTTCTCTGTCTACCACAGCTAATTATGAACTCATTGAGGGTATTAATGGGTCACATTTGTCTCCGAATCTCCAGGGACTAACAATCTATAAATATTTGTCAAATGTATACCAGTTTGGCAGAACCACTGTCTCAAATTTAGAGCCGGAGACATTTAAAATCTTTGACTTCTTGAACATTATTCTTTTATGAATCTACATGCTTTTCAATTATATAACTCTGTTAGGGTTCAAAAAAGTGAGTGTGTGTGTTTAAATTGGATATATACATATAAATAATTGTATGTGTAGACATTTACTTGTTCAGCATTTTCTGAGCTTCCAAAACACTAATTGCAGTCACTAGATTTTGCTATATTATATGGGAAAATAGTGAGAATGTACCTGACTCTA
>NW_006440645.1:8681085-8723965 GCF_000325575.1 Pteropus alecto | reverse complement strand
CCTGCTGTCCAGAAGTGAAGAATTAGACCGCTGAGAGAGATTTGCAACCTATGTTGATGAAGGCAGCAAATTCAGAGTCCCTCCATCCCAATCACATTCTGCCAGTGCAGGTAGGTACCTATTACCACATCTGCTAATTTCATGGCACTTTACTTACGGTTACGTTACGAAGAACATTTTCCTAAAGATTTGCTTTCAATGGATCAGACAACTTCACGCGCGCAGCCTCTGTGAATGCTTTGCTGCTGTAAACTGACGTTGTAACATTCATTCTTCTGCCCTTCCTTGTCCCAGCCCTCTGTGTGTGTGATACTAGCAACCTCCTTCAAATCGTGTCAGCTCGCATGGTGACTTCACGAGGGACAAATAAGTATGCATGCTAAGACAAACACATTTATTTTCCCATCTAGCCTCACTTTCTACCCTTGGAACCCCCGTCTCTAGAGATGAGGTATATTCCACTTTGCCTTCTCTTTTGATTAGGGTGATAGGCGATATGTAAGATTCAAATCTTGACTGGCCAGTGCAGCTTCTAAAATGCCTCCTACATTAAATTACCAAGTAAAACCAATAACTTTCTATCCTCAAGAAGTAAATATTTGAACCTTAACTCATGGCTCACAGGCCACTCAGTCATTATATAGTGGATTTCACTCAAATTAAATTGCTTCTAAACTCGAGCTGCTAGTTAGCAGATATAATACTCAGCATCACTCAAGAATATGCTTCAAACAAAACAATGTTAAAAATGAGCCAAGTAAATGAAGATATATTTTATCATTGGGTAGTTTCAAAACAAATGGAACCACCGTTCACCGTGCAGCTATGAGACCGATGCCTTAAATATCGATTTCCTAATCACTGCCATTGTAAGAAGACATTCTGTTTTTTTTTCTATGTCATAAATTCGACTTTAAACAGAGTAAGAAGCTTTTAGCAAGAAAATTTTACATCTGTTTATGTCTGAAATTAAAACCACAAGAATTGAAAGGATGAAAAAATAACCAAGGGGGTTTTCAAAAATTTAAAACTCCATCATGCATAAATGGAGCTCATCAAAGAAAGTAATTTCCCTGCAGAAAACACTCCATCTTTTGTTTTATGTAAGTTATCGACATGAATATTTTATTCTCAATGAAACTGCCTTTTCCCCTCTGTGTGCCACAGTTTTCACTTGGTGTCTCAAATAAATAGGCTTCCTTCCTTCCATCCCACTCTATTATTCAGGTCAGTTGCAATAAAATATTTTCCTTGCCTGGTGTAAGTGTTAATTATAGACAGAGCTTTACTAATTCAATATTTTTTATTCTCAGCCCTATTGTGTATTGAAGTCTAGGCATACTAACCACTTTTAATTTTCCCACAATAAAAAAAAAAATCATTTTTTTTCCCAAAGTGGAGTATAATATCTAAGGGATCTATTAAATTATAAAGTATATCTTGGTTTAATTTCATTCTTGCTCCAAATGACAAAATAAAAGTTCCGTGGAATGACAACTCTGGTAAATGCCATTTACTATAGCCGGTCCAATTAGCCTAACTGGACATGGTAAATCACACTTTCTCACCAACGTTAATTCCTAAGGTTCCAATCTATGGCTCTGTTTGTGTGGCACTGCCCTGTAATGAATGAGTCTTCTGTCTCCTTACCGGCTTCAATAATAATCAAATCACTGTATCTTCTTGCTCTGCCTAACCTTGGATAATTACATTGTAATGTATAGTACTTCGAAGAAGTGTGATTTATTTGTAGATCTATCAAAATAATATATTATTTTGTTGTTGAAAGCTTTCAGTAAGAATTAAAATTTATCAATGGATACTTAAAAACTAAAGCAAATATGGCTATTATTCTTACCTTCTATGAGTCTAAGAGATGGATTTAAAAATTAATTTTAATGCAGATGGCATTAAATATATTTATATACTTAACTTTTTGAATAGTAACATATGAATTCACTCCTTATGTTTTCAGATGCTTGGCTAAATAAATTGTCAGTTAGATTTTGCTTTCTATAGTTCAACTGAGAAATAATCTTGTAAAGTTTCAAGTTCTCTGGCCCTTATAATTTATAAGGAGTGTTTTTCGCATTGGTGATAATTACCTTATATACTACACCATAGCATTCAAATCCTCATACAACCATTTAACACTTCACTTGCATAGCTGAAGAGGATATTCATAATTCATTTGATATTTTTAAAATTACTCTGATTATAGTAGATGTTGATAGGACCCAAGCTGAATATTCAGGAAATAATTTTGTTCAAAGGAGCATAATGAAAATGGAAAACACTATGCATTCTTTAACACCCACATAACTTCATATATCTTTGATCTTATAATTGGTCTTAAAACCAAAAAAAATAAAATAAAATGAAACATTGGAAAATAATAAATAAGAAAACATCAATCACAGTTGATCTTGCTAGATTAGCTTACTTTTGAACACAGTCCTATAAATAGGGCAAATAGTCAGTGATCATAAACTATGTCAAGGCTGAGTTTTTGACATATGATTTTTAGCTTCCTTCAGTCTCTGGTTTCAGTATAGCATTGCCCTTTAAAAATGCAATAATAAATCAGTAGCATTCTCTGCACTGTAATGTAAAAAATGACAAAAACTACAGCATAACTCACATAAATAGAATGTTATGCTAATACTCAAATCTCTCACTCAAGGCAATAGAATTTAATTTTGAAGCAAGGCAGTTACTCATCTTTTCCATTAAGTACATTTCCAAAAAAAAAAAAAAATAGTGATTAAACTACATTGTCCCTATTTTATCCTGATGACCTGCTATTATAAATATTTCTCACCACCTCTGCATCATTCAAAATAAACATATAAGAGCAACTAATGTAAAAAAAAATAAATAATTTTTATAACTGGATTTTTCTAATGTTATTTATAGGCTTGTTCAATGAATATAACTATTAGGCCCATATTTATTCAATCTTTAAATGTAAGATGTATTTTGAAGTACTTCCATTAAATTTTTCTTAGCAGGAACTCATATGAGTTAATATGTGGTTTCTCTTAAGGATAGGAATGGTGACCTACTAAAATGTGTAAAACAGAATAATAATTGTTATTTAAGAACTTTATAGATTTTTTAAATCTCAAAAGGCACTTCAGATTAATTATAATGTATATTATGTGTAACCAGTTTTACTAAGACAAAATGATTTTGAATGCTAAGGTGTTCTCACCAAAAATATTAAAATTAAACCTATGGGAGCAATGGTATTTCTTATAAAGATGCATTTCTCTAAAGATTTAAATTTCAGCAAACACAATTTCAGACATACCATTTGATGAGACATAAAAGATTATAAAATTATTTCGTAAAATTGGCTCGATTCTTAGTTGAACTACTAATAAGGTATGCATGTATGTCAATCTAACTAAATGAAGGTAAAACGTTTTTATATGAAAATTTTCATAGCTGTCTTTAGACATCAGAGTGTGAAAAGCAAAGATACAGCCAGATAAAGATGTACCAAACAACACGGAAGTCCTGGGGTGTAACACCCCAGGACTAGGTCAGGGCCAGTTGCGCAGGTACAGAACAGGTCTAACATTTTGCAGTAGCTACCAAGTAATAGTAACAGAAACCCACCATTCTTATAAGCAAATAATACACTGTATCAAATACAAAGAAAATATATACAGCTACTTGATAGATTGTTAGCATTCTTAAAATTCTGAGTAAAGCACCTACCAGATAAAATATTGAAATTTTCAAATGAATTCATGAGGTAGTGTCTTAGGTGTTCCTTTGACTTGTGTAAACCAAACATGACTGTAAAATTTTATTCAATTCCCTGCAAATAGAATTTTTCCGTATGCCGCAAAATCATATAAGCTTTCTATTTCTGATAAACTCACAAAATCCTATAAAGGTTCATCCCATAAAATGATAGTGGTTGCAGCATCCACCACTTTCACAAAATATTAGTATATAAATCTCAAAATCATTATCTACTTGGAGCACTATGCTATTAACTCGGATTTATGGGAAACAAAAAGTAGATTAACTCAGGGCAAAATTATTTATATGCACAATTTTTTCTCTTAAAATGACTCACCGCTTTAGTTTAAAAGAACCCTTTGTTATGCTACAGTGCATGTTGGAAACGAAGGTGATTATGATTTTATCCTAAATAATGAATCAACTGATTCTACATTAAGGTAAAATGCTGATATAATAGAGTTTAAAATATATTTTATTAGAAAAATTCCTATTTACAAACACATAATGTCCAGGTTAAACCTCCTATTCAAGACAACAAAAACAAGAAAAAACTGAGGTGCACTTAGAAACGACACTGTATGGTAAACCTAACAATCGATCTGTATTAATGTTTGTAGATATGGGTTAACTGTTAAATAAAAATGCTACAGAAAATGTAACCACTGCTATTATTCTTAATTCCTGCCTAAAATACATGGAGCAGTTTGCTAAGCCATAAGAAGAAGACAGGAAGTTCAGGAAGTTTTTGTTCTCTGAATAAAATGCAATTAATAATGGCAGATGGAATAAAATTTTTCCACAGTATAAAGGTTGTTTACCAGATAGGTGGGTGATGGATAGATAGATGGATGAACAGATAGATGAGTGGATGAGTGGGTGAGAGGGTGGATGGATGGATGGGTGGATGATTGGACGAATGGATGGGTGAATGGATAAAGGAGGTTTCCTGAAGGACACAGGCTTTGGAGCTCAACGCATATTTAAACATTCTTGATTATGCCTGCTTGACTTGGGCAATTTACTCATCATCTGCATTTATTATGTTCTGGATAATTTTATTTCTCACACTGATGTTCTTTAAAAATGTGAGAAATAAAATTATCCAGAACATAATAAATGCAGAATAAAAATAAACCTATACTTGCTCACAGTATGCAAATTATCTAAAATGGAATTTTTATTTTTAATAAACTTGATTTTTTAGAGGAATTTTAAGTTCAGAGCAAAATTGAGCAGAAGGTGCAGAGATTTCCCATTTACCTCTTGCCTCCAGTCATATACAATCTCCCCCATTATCAACACCCTCCATGAGTAGTACATTTGTTTCAGTTGGTGAACCTGCATTGATACATCATCCGAAGTTCATAGTTAATATTACAATCCACTCTTGGTGTTAATCATCCCGTGGGTTTGGACAAATGGTATTTATCCCTCTTTATATTATTGCATGGAATAGTTTCACTGCCTTAAAAATCTGGCGTGTTCCACCTATTCATCCCTTACCCGCCTCTAACCCCTGGCAGCCACTTATCTTTTCACTGTCTCTATAGTTTTGTCTTTTTTTAAAAGTCATATAGTTGGAATCACAGAATGTGAACTTTTCAGATTGGCTTCCTTCACTTAATAATATGCATTTAATTTTCTTTCATGTCTAGTTATAGCTTGAGAGTTCATTTCTTTTTAGCTCTGAATAATATTGCACTGTCTGGATATATCACAGTTTATTAATCCATTCATCTAAGTGAAGGACAGCTTGGTTGCTTCCAAGTTTTGGCTGTTATGAATACGGCTACTGTAAACATCCCTGTGCAGGTTTCTGTATGGACATGTTTCTTTTGGATAAATAGCAAGAAGTGCATGATGGTTAATTTTTTATGTGTCAACATGACTGAACCAAGGGATGCCCAGACAGCTGGTAAAAACTTAAATATATAAATAAAACTTAAAGATACATTTTGAGGGGTGTTTCTGTGAATGCGTCTCTGGAGGAGATTAGCATTTGAGTCTGTAGTCTGAGTAAAGGTCTTCACCCACGCAGGCAAGATTCCCCCAGTCCCTTGAGGTCTGAGTATTTCTTTCTCTATATGTCTATATCTACATAGATATAGAGATATTTTCTATATATCTGTATCTGTCTATCTTCTATTGGTTCTGTTTCTCTGGAGAACCCTAGTATACAGTGCAACTGCTGGATCACATGTTGAGTATATTTAGTTTTATAAGCAACTATTGAACTGTCTTCCACAATGGTTATACCATTTTGTATTCTCACCAGCAATGCGTGAGAGTTCCTATTGTTCCACGTCCTCACCAACATTTGGTGCTGTCAGTGCTTTGGATTTTGGTCATTCTGATAGGTATATAGCGGAATCTCATTGTTATTTTAATTAGCATTTCCCTGATGACATAGGATGTGCAGCATTTTTTTCATGCACTTATTTGCCATCTATGTATCTTTGGTGAGGTGTTTGTTAAGGGTCTTTTGCCCATTTTTTAATCGGCTTGTTCATGTTCTTATTGTTGAGTGTTAAGAGCTTTTTATATATTTTAGATAACCATGCTTTATTAGGTGCGACATTTGCAAATATTTTCTTCCAGTCTTTGTGGCTTGTCTTCTCATCCTCCCAACGTTGTCTTTTGAACAGCAGAAGTTTTTAATTTTAATGAAGTCTAGCTCATCATTTTTCTTTCTTTTTCTTTTATGGATTGTACCTTTGGTGCTATATCTACAGTCATTGCCATATCCAAGGTCATCTAGGTTTTCTCTTATGCTATTATTAGTGAGTTTATAGTTTTGCAGTTTACATTTAGATCTGTGATCCATTTTGAGGGTGTGAGGGTGTGTGGGTGTGTGTGTGTGTCTGTGTGTGTGTGTGTATGTGTGTCTGTGAGAGAGAGAGAGAGAGAAAGAGAGAGAGAGATTGTAAGGTGTGTTATTACATTCTTTTTTTTTTTTAGCATGGATGTCCAGGTGTTCCAGCACCATTTGTTGTAAAGACTATTTTTGCTCCACTGAATTGCCTTAGCTCCTTTGTCAAAAACCAATTAACTATATTTATTTGGGTCTATTTTCTGGACTCTCTATTCTGTTCCATTGATCTACTTGTCTATTTTTTTCACTAATACCACATTATCTTGATTACTGTAGCTTTATACTAAGTCATGATATTGGTAGTGTTAGTCCTCCAGAAATGAAATTGTATAAGGGGGAAAAAAAATGGGGGCACTTAAAAACTAGAATTAATTCCAATCTGATATGTGGAAAAAATATAGGATTAAGAAAAAAATAGAATATTAATAAAAAAGTCTCATTTTATGTGCACACTTAACTAAGTAAAAATTGGGATATTTTATGCATAAGTAACAAAATTTAAATGATGCTACTTAAATACATTATCGGAAAGAACTACAATTATAGAGCTTGTATCCATTTCCCCATGCAAAAATAGAACAATTCTTGCCCTTATCTCTATCACAAGAATATTATGACAAAAGAAGATAAAACATGCTTGAGAGTACTTTGAGTTATCTGAAAGGTTTGAGACATGTGTTTGTATATACAGGCTCCTCTTCCTCCTGAAGAGCTGTGATATTATTTTGATTATTTCTTCAAGTGGTGTTCCAAGACAAGCTTTCTCAGCCACTTCACTGTCGCTCTAATAACTCCATTGCCGGAAATTACTCCTTATGTCTGGTGCTCCAGCAGTAATGATTGAATAGCTCACATAATTCAAAATCATGAATTTCAATTTTTTATTTTGGCCTCTATCCATGTGCAGAAACTTAAATGAGTGGCACCAAAAATATCTTTATTTATAATAAATTGCTTTACCCAGTAAGGTCAAATTACTTTCCTCGTGGCATTATCTTGAATACACTTAAATAAATCATGGATGACCTTTTTTTTTTTTTTTCTTTTCTCCATTTATCTGATTAAGGTCATGCCTCATTTTTAAAAATTATATTTCAGGAGCTTTATGAACACAGAACAAAATCTATATCAAACTCAGATTTTGCCAAAGTTGAAGCACTCCTAAAAATATGCATGGGAGCAAGAAAATATTAATGATTATTTTAACAGATAACAATTAGATTCAGACTAGGTACAGTAAATATACGTATGCCCTCTTGATGTTAAAATATCCCTTCCTTTCAATTTCAATTTGGATACGTTGCAAGAGCAGAAATTTTCTTTTTATGATATAAAAGCCCTTAAGTGTTTCACAAGGGGGTATATAAAAATATCAATTCCCCGAATATAGGAAAAAGAACTCAGATGATCACAAACACTAGCAATCTTTCTTTTATTATAGCCTTGATAATCAGATAATTGTCTCAGTAGAACTGCGCTCACATTCTTTTTTGCACTGTTTTTGCTCCAGAAAATAGTATCCTCAGAAATCCCCTGGTATTATTTGCTATCATCTTGACACATTGCTACTTCTACAGGTTAGAAATATTTGCATCATTGACATATATCTCCATAGACTTGCGAGCTTATTTCATTTGACATTGTAACATCATGTCTACGGATTTATATTCTAAAAATCTCATGAGGATGTCAATGACACAAAATCCCATTACAGTGAAGGGGAATTAGTGACACTAGAAAAACATTGTGAAAAGTGACTAGAATACCTCATTTCTGGGAGCTTTGTTTCATTAAAATGAAAAACCTCTTGATGTAATTACTTAAGTAAATTTCTATGCCTACTTCTTTTTAAAATAGTGTTACCATAAAAGATAAACTTAAAAGAAACTAAGAAAATAGACTGAATGAAAAAAATCAGACATTTTTTGTTTCACTATTGTAATTGGTTTCACTTAGTTAATGGCAGTGCCAACCGGGCCAGGCAAACGGGGGCAGGGTGGGAAAGCCTCACTCACTCGTCACTTACTGTTCCAGCGTACGACTCCACAGATGAGTCAGAAAGATCTGGTAGAGATTACGTCCAGGTATTGAGTATTTAAGCCAAGTGCTATTTCTGGTATCGATAAATTAGAATTGACCAGGGTTTAAATCAGACCAATCCGTCTGATTTAAAAGCTGTCTAGGGATAAAAGTCAACTATGTCAAATTTATAGTAGACAAAAGAGTTCTTTTTATTTATATTTTTATCCTATTTTATTTTAATTTTGTTTTGAGGTATGGCATCCTGTCCCATCCCTTGGTTATACCCTGGGACAAGTTATTTAGTGACAGATACAGGAATAGCCTCCACTGTTATTACTCTCGGTCATGGCGTGAAGGAAAATGAACTGGATGCTTCTCAGTTGACGGGGCAGAATTATGAATCTTTCAGATGTCCTCAGATGTATATGCTGTTAACCAAGTCACATCTATTCCCCTTACTGATATGGATATTAATGTGAAAACTTCCCCAGAGCCTCTTGCTTTTATGCAAAGGAAGGCTGGGTGTTTTGTAAAAAAAAAAACGTATGAGTTCGTTTCCTTTTCGAATTTATGGAGTTTAGGACTAGTGAACAATCATTTACAGCTTGGCTGACAGGGAGCACAGTGCATATTACCACTCGTCTGCTCCGTGATTTAAAGTCACCCATTGGAGACCATTGCTGGTATTAGCTCAGTTACTTTAGCAGATATTTTAGATATAAAATATACATATCGTGAAGACGGAAAAAAAGCTGCAAATTTCTACTACTTTAAATCTTTTTAAAAAAAACTGGAACGTTTGCATTCAAAGACAAGTTCAGTTCTCAGTAGTTAAATGATGGATAAGCTATTTTGATAACAAATCATTGTTATTAGGGCCCCCCTAGTGGGAAGAGGATAGCTTTTGTAGTCAGACAGAAATGACATGGAATCATAGTCCTCTATTTATTAGTTGAGGAACAGTCAAACAATGGAAGAGATAGTATCAATTTTCAGGATAACTTCGAGACTTAAATGAAATAGTGCATGTACAGTACCCAGCAGGGGCCTGACAACACACACAAGTCTCACTGTCCGTGATCATTTGCATTCCTACCTTTTTTCCCAACAGTTGCAAGAAGAACATATACACATGACTGCAACTAGCTGTTTTCTCAATAAAGGAAAGAAACACGCTTTCGACTTTAAAACATTGAGATGGGTCTCGATGTTATCATCCAGGTCTATTGTGACTCAGAATTTGAATAGGACTCAAGAACCAATATCAACATTTTCGATGTATTTCACAGATTCTTCTCCTCACCCTCTCCTTCCGATTGACATTGCAACCTCCCTTCTTTAGTTTTCTTGTCATACCTCAAAAGTTGTCCTCTTTGAAGAAGAAGCATGAGTTTCCAACAGTTGTCTATTTTTACTATCGACAAGTTTGCAGGAGAGATGGAGTGATAGCGACGCAGAAAAATAGTTTTCTCTGCCTTCCGACATGGCAAGAAAAGCTGAGCTCACATGGTCTACTTCACCACAGGTTAGTCACTTTCTCCCAAGGAGTTTCTCATACCCTGTCTTTTTTCCCTCTACTATTGATTTAAAATATATTATTATGTTTGATATCTTAACAAGAAAAGTAATAAAATTTATTTCATGTATAAATATTTTTTAAATTATATGAAAAATGGATCTAACTTTTGTAGGGCTAAAAACAAATGATAAGATTCCTTATTTAAATCGATAATCTCATTAAATGCTATTACCTCAGGATGTATGAATACTATTAAATGGTAAATACCAGAACATAAAGTATATACAGGAGGATATGCATATGTATGCATATGCAAACATACATATAATTGTTATATATATGTATATGTGATAGAGAGAGATTTCCAGTCATCATGAGAAAACTTTGAAATAAAGTTTGCAATTCAGTTTGAAAGGTTTTTTTTTTTTTTTCCTGTATTAATCGGGATACCTGAGGTTCTGCAGCTGTAACCATCGATCCGTCTGTAACTCAGTAACTTAGAAAACAAAACATCATCTCTTCTCACAACCAAATTCCATCATGTATAAACTGTGGGCTCCTTTTATGTTGTCACTGTCCTCACTCTCGGGAATTGGCTAATGGAATAGCCCCTACGTGGAGCATGGCTGGTTGCAGTAGCAGAGAGAAGACACTCACTGGTCTCACAATGACAAAATCTCAACCTGAGGTGACACTTGTGCTTACGGCTTATTGGACAGAAATGGTCACATGCACCAGACAAAGACAAGGGAGATGGGAAGTGAAATTCTGACACATACTTGGAAGAACTGGACTATCTGGAAAATGGCACTAACTACTATCAAACGATAGAGCGCATTGTCACCAGCCGAGAGGGCATCTAAGCCTCACTTACTCGGCAGCCAGCACACAGCTTGGCACTTAGAAGGTGCCCAGAAAAGAGTTATAGAGCGATGAAAAAGAGTATTGTTAGAAACGAAGCTGAATGGCAATCATTTTAAAAAGCTATCTACTTAGTAGCCTTAGACTACCTGTTGAGGAAAGACTGAGATTTGCAGTATGTAGAATTAAATGAAATATGGCATGCAATGTATAGCAACTTATAATCAATAACCTCCAATTCCTTATATTTTAAAATGTAAATGAAACCACCTGCCCTAGGGTAGAATGCGAAAGTACTTTTTAAGCTGCAATATGCTTAAAATATTAAATAGATCTCATTTCTGTCATGCAGAATAAAGCCACACAAGAAAACCCAGCTGGGATAGGTTTATAATCCAAATAAAAAATCAAAATTGCAATTATAAGCACAGATGGAAATATATGGCTCTGGATAGTGTCACTATGTATAAATCCAGGAGCAATTTGAAAGCAAAGAATATTGATTGAGGAACATAGATCTCTTCAACTGAACAATTTAGAATCTTTGTCTATATTCCCTCTATTTTTCCTATGCCTTGCCTGCCAGCATTATATGTGTCATCTTGCAGTCGCTTCACTGAATAAATGAATCAGTAAACAATAAAAAATATGTTAAGGCATGCTGTCACTTAAGGAATAAATGTAAGTTGGCTAGAATTACAGAGAAAGAAAACAGGATATGGAAGTATAAGAAGAAAGAATGTGAGAGTGATTAAAAATGAGGTCACGCGCAGGGACTCGCAGGACAAGTCACAGAAGGATTGTCACAATGAAGGTATTGAGAGGAAGATGGATAAGATTTATGTTCAAAGCACATATGTACATAAGATTTTTGAACAGCCAGGCATTGTTTAAAGCAATTCATGACGTTTATTAAAGCTAATGACCAACTCAAACCCCCAAATATAAGCAATTAGAGGTACACATAGAGGGGCCCTGAGGTTCAGCCACTCAGCCTCTACGCTGAGGACTGGCAATATTCCTTGGGTAATTGGATTGCATTGCCTGCTGTTTTTATATCTCCTCTCACTTGGGCATGTATTTGATATTCAGAGAAAATTCAGGGTAACTAATGAATGCTGCAAGCACAAATGAATATTATTTCTATGCAGATTTTTTGGCAACTGTGTAAAACATTTGGAGAGTAACCCGGCATCAGAAGCATGGATGGGGAATGGAGGCTTTGCATTCTAATCATACGCCTCCCTCCAGCTCCATGCTTGATCTTCTCGGGTCTTCCCTCTGTCTCTTGGCTGTACCATCTGGCTAATCGAACTCAGAGTTTTCATGGTATGTGTTATCTGACAATAGGAGAGTGATCATTTAAAATGCTGAAAAAGAACTATTAAAGAACCGAGTCATAAATTGAAGCCCCTGTTTTTGTCAGAAACATTCTGAACTTCTAATTGGCTGTCTGGCAACCCATCGACATTCTAGATCCTTTTAGGAGGCACAAGATGTAAGTAAAATACACAGAGAATTTGAAGTCAGAGAGTATCAGGCTTTGTTCTAGCACTTACTAGCAAGACCTGGTTGAATCACTTCATGTCTCTCAATGAATGCTAGTTACGTCAAATTTTAATACTCTAATAAAGCACTCTCTGTGAGATTACTTGGGTAATGTATGTAAACATTGTTATACATTCTACAGCAATACACAAACAAACGAAGTTATAAAACTTTAGCACAAGGTTTCTAAGAAATAGTTAAGAAAGCACTAAAGTGCATGACTCTATTAATATTTTTTGATATTTTGAAATCTGTGTAATTTTCACATCTATCCAAGAAATGGATGCATGGTCATTGCATAGCAAATGTTTTGACAAATATATTGAGGATTAGGTCCGCTAATTGGATCTTGGTGTAGAAGAGGTTTGAAATCAGCGGAGCAGGGGGTTTATTGTCTATATTTAATATGAACATCTTCATGAACAAATACGAATGATCTGTGAAATACTTAGATACCAACTCTAGAACTCTGTCGCCGATTTCTGAAATGCTTTCTAGCAAATGTTTAGGCCTTCTTTTTAACTGTGTTTAATTTACCCAATATAATTTTTGGGTTCATATTTCATTTGAAAGATAGCTCGATTTGTGTTAATTACAAAATATCACAACTATAGCAATTTTTAATATTTATCTCAATTTTGGTTTCATTTAAAACTCATAAGAGCCCTGTAATTAGACAGAAGCTTATTCAAGGTCACTTAATCCAGATTTGTTTGTCTCCAGTCAGTTGACTGAGAAACTCTTTGTGAGATACACACACACACACACATACACACACACACACACAGAGTTCAAAGCAAAAATGTACATAAGACTTTTAAAAATCTTAAATATGTACATGATTTTAAAATAACCATATATGTGATCACACACACACACACACACACACACACACTCACACACACACACTTTGGTGGTTAGCCAGCAGTACCACACACACACACACACACACACACACACTTTGGTGGTTAGCCAGCAGTATATTGGCACATGACAATCAGTTAAAGAAAATAAAAAGAGAGAATGATCTTCCTTACATAGTTGTGCAGCAAATAAATCATAACAAAGCACCAAACTGAAGGTGAATGTTGGTTTTGTGGAATAGATTTTCAACAGAGGACAAAGGGACTCAATTCACATTCAACGCAAGGCACGCATTTTAGAAACATTTGAATGCTGATTACTCTTCTGCAATTCTGTTTTAATTAAATACTACCATTAAGGACCACACTAAATAATGTGCTAACATTTCAGTTTGTGGATAAGATATTTATCTGAGGTTCTCCATCATCAAAGTGTTAAAAGCTCAGACTTAGAAGCCCAGTGGTTTTCACTGCCCTGTTCTTTCTCCGCCCACAGCTCTGTGTACACAGAGACATCTGCACATAAATTCCGTGTTTACCTAGAAGAGGGACATGCCGGCCTGTGTCAGTGCTGCCTGTGCACAAATTCACGTGAGAACATGAATGATGAGAACACAGGAATGGAGCCATGAGATCCAATTTTGTTTTGGCTCCGTCCCTGCTGGCCTTGAAACGTTCTGCGTTGTACCCAGTGACATTGCAAGAGAACGGAAAGTTCAAAACCAACCTTTTATTTGACAGATTACAAACTGAAACTTGGAGAAATGAAGTGATTTGCAAAAAGATCACACAAAAGTTGGTGGTATAATTAAGATTAAAAAAAAATCAAACGTCAAGTATAATAAGACAAAAATTCCAATTCATTATTTTTGTGAATATTAGATTGTACCCTGTAAAATTAAAAATTTCAGAAAGATTACTTATTTGATACATTTAGCACAAAGGACTGTAGTTGTTGTTTAAGATTTTGAATGAAAAATATATATGTACTGGAAATAATAAGCCAAGAGACAGATTTTAACTGAGCAACCTGAACCCTCAGGGTCTCAGTTTTTTCATATTATACCAAGTGTGTGTGTGTGTGTGTGTGTGTGTGTGTGTGTGTGTGTGTGTGTGTTCTTCCTAATTTATGTAATTATTAGAAAGTTCACAGGATCTAAAGTATGTGGAAATATTATTTGATTCCCTCATCAGTATTTCAACAAATCTTTGGTTGCGGGAATATAATATGCTTAAGAAGACATAGCTAGTTTCAGTCAAAATATAAAACTTTACAGAGACAAGGAATCAATATCTGTGAATATTTACTACAGATGTCAAATTCATCCTACTTTCTTGCCTTGGAATATCATATCAGACTTTTGTGATATGGCAGATTTTAAGGGAGGGTGAAAGTCTTCAATTGCTAATGAGTCACATAGGTGCCCAACAGGCACAAAAATGATCACAAATTCTGGATTGCTCTGTAATATTGGAAAGTTAACTCCTATTGATTAGTTTTCTTATATATTAAACATGTTATTAGCTGTGTGAAAGAATCAGTTTCTTTTCCTATAAATAATAAATAAAACCTCTCTTCAGGTTTGCTGTGAAGCTAAAAAGAAATAGTATATATTTAAGATAATGCCTTCTGCATGGTAAGACAATGATAAATTTAAATATTGTTGCCATTTTCATCAATAACTATATATTGAAACATGACATGACATTTGTTTTTTTATAGCTTGAGTGAAATATAAGCCTTGGATAAATGATTTGTTATCTTAATCTATCTCACAATTACAACCAAAATTCATATTAGAAATATAGATATGAAAACAGTAATATCAGACAAAAATTTTATATTTTGAAAAGAATAATGAGAATCAAAATGTGTATACACATTTATCAGGCAGATCATATACTTTAGAAAGAATAGCAAAGAGCCTAAAGCATTAAAAAATAGAAGTTGTGAAGAAGTAATTTCATTAGCTGTCGTCTGTTCCCTTCAAAGATAAATAAGAATTACTTTGCTCTAGGAATGTTAAGTTGTTTCTCCAAATTCTCCTCATTTATCTTCAAATTCGAAGCCATCATTGTTTGCAATGACAAACTTGCTCCCAAAGGTTTATATTATTATTGTTACTGACAACACCATGTTTTCAATTTCTGGAAAAAGGAGAAATAAAATAATCTATAGCTCTAAAAGGACAGACTTTGCTTATCTGTATTCAAATTTAAGCCAATAAAATGGCATTTTATTAAAATAAAACAACTAAGGATATAAGAAGAAAGGCAACTATGTCTCAAACTAAATAGAGATTTTTAAAAGGGTTCATATTTTAGTTTTGTGAAAGAGGTTATTAGATCCACTTCGTAAAAAACCTGTTTCAATATTGTCTTTTCAATTTCATTTAGATGAATATAAACAAATGGAAACTCCTGTTTGTTAAGAATGTCCATTACTTCAACATATGTATAAATCGAATGTTGGAAAAGAGCTTGCAATAATATTTCAAGAATCAAGTAATTCGTATTCTTAAATTTCAGGGAAAGTTAGCTTAAGGAAAATATTAATGTGACAAGTAGCTATGAGCTTTGAGGTAGAAGAGCATATTAATGCAGGGATCTTATTTCACTGAAGGGGGATGACTTATCTGGACAGCTCAAGAGACTGGCTGCATTATATGGAAGGAAAGAAAGGCCATCACTGAAGCCACACTATGCTGCTCTCTAATGCTCAAGTCAGAGCAGACATTAATAAGTCACTAGTTATTTTCACATGCTTGTCATAACCTTTATGTCACAATTTCAGTGAAGAGAGAATATAAGACAATGAACTTCAGGGAGAGAAAGTTAAAGCAAGCCTGTCAAAGATTGGCAGGCCCAAATTTGATCTGCCTTCTGTTTTTCTCACTGTTCCTTGAGAAGCTTGTGTCAATCGCACTTGGCCAAGTTTTCAAACATAGCACCTAATTTGGGAAGTGTCTGAACACAATCAAGTTGTCACCAGCCCATCTTGTGGGCATTCAGGCTTTCTCATAATGATACTAATTTGGGAAGCCAAATTTAGAGCAACATGCTTACATTAGCCTCCATGAAATCAGGATTTAAATTTTGCCTTTTAAAGTTGTAAACATAAGACATCTTAAGAAGCACCCCAAGTTAACAAGATCCCTACAGTAACATCTGTTCTTGAGTACGACTTTGTGATGATCTGGGAATGACTAATGGGTGGCTCACCACAGACGCTTAAGTTATACAGTAATAATGAACAGTAGGTTTTGAAAAGCAAAGCCCAAGACACTATATAGCATTTTGGGATAAAGAGACTTTAACTGAATAACTGTTACTATGAATATCATCAATGTTAGTTCTATGCAAACATTAACAGGTATCTACAAAAAAAATTTCAAAAATATAAAGAAAAAGAAACTTAAATAAGTCATATGTATGTCATTATATTGCTTATTTGAACATCTAGAGTTAGAGCTAAAATCTGGGTTAATGTTAGAAAGCCATTCTCAGGCACACATATGATCTTCATACTTTTAAATACAGTTTTACTCAGAATCTAGAAAGAGAGTAAAGATAATTTTCTCAAGCCTAGGTGTTTAGAGAAAGATATCACCTACTTTCTACAACTTGGAGGGCTGTACAACAACCCTCAAAAAGAGAACAGTCAATAAATATTTAAAGTTAGTAATTAAAAAAAATCTATTTATATTTTCTATAACAGAATAGTGCTATATTCAAACATTTTCTATCGAAAAAGTAAATACTAATTTGTTTAGAAAAAAATTCAAGTCTACTTTCCTTGAAAATCCCTTGCCTAATTATATCACAGTTTTACAATTGAAAAAAAAATTGTAAATTTTTTCTTTTGCCCTTAATTTAACACAAAACACATTACTTAAGCTATGTGTCAGCAGAATTTAAAATGTATATATACACATATATGCAGTTATGCATACACATATATCCATATGCATTTAGATTTAATTGCATCATTTAGTAAATAAAAAAAAGATTATTATGTATAGAAAATGTATAGATTTCTTTTCAAATTGTATGTCTCTTCATGTGTCAGTCCCAGCTTAGGTAAGCTATCTTCTCTGTAGATGTTCTAAGGACCCAGGTCTCTTCTGCATTTTTGTTCTGCCACCCTATTGTCCTCATCTACGCATTTGAAGTTGGCTGACTCTACCCCAAGAAAGGAGGAAGAGAAGAAACAGGGAGAGAATGGTGTTCTCTGAAGGAACTGGCGTGGGGCTTGTCTATGTTTCCGTGAGGGAGAACACAGCCATTTGGAAACAGACAAGACCGCTGGGACACGCAGTCTCCAGCTGGACTTCCACGGCCCTACTAACACGACTATACACGGCGGAAGTTAGTAAGTTTAACACATTGATGCCTCTTCTAATTTGAAATTTTAACAACTTAAAAATG
Source organism: Pteropus alecto (assembly GCF_000325575.1). NCBI lineage: Eukaryota > Metazoa > Chordata > Mammalia > Chiroptera > Pteropodidae > Pteropus > Pteropus alecto. The sequence continues at coordinate 8,706,093 of NW_006440645.1, read as the reverse complement.
TTTGCCATCTCAAGGAACTCCATTAGCACTTTGAAATCGAGACTCCCTAAATACTGTCCTTCTTTTTCATTAGTATTGTTTAAAACTTAATCCGGTGAAGGGTCCTCCCTTGGCTGCTTGCTTCGTCGGTCAGGGCAGTCATGAGTTCAGACCCATCGCACGTGCTCCACTGTCTATGAGGGTAGCATAGACAGTGGCAAGGTCACACATAATTTTGTGTGTAAATGGTCAATGGCACTCTCCTTTCTGAATATTATGTGGCAACGAAAGATCTCAAGATGATTTATAATTAGCAGTGGAATGTGGCTTTGTGACAAAATGGATTAGAACGAAGGTCTATTTGAAAAATCACAGAGAGCATCAAATTATAGTTCAATAATATGAAAATGTACATTCTTATTTAATTCACACCAGACCAACATCGCCATAGAGGGCAATTAAAACTTTCAAATGTAATCACTCTGACTTGTTCTGAATACAAGAATCTTCCATAGGTTTGCCATCATAAAAATTAAGTAGAATCAGTAGGCTACTTAGGCGTGACTTCAATTAATGAAGTTTAAAATTTGTGATTTGATTTCTGACAATCTTTAGGTTTTAGACTTACATATCCTGTCCAATTAATTTTGATGAATATTAATAATAATTGGCAAATATTTTTTTAAAGATTAAGTTAACTACTAAGGAAATGAAATTTGCTTTCTAGAGAAGCATTCCAAATCTTAACAGCCATATTTACTGCTGAGTGAGGGGAGGGTCAGAAGAAGGCTATTAATTACCCCAGGGAAAGGAACATTTGGAGCTCTGACTGGATTTATATTGAAAATTAAGACTTGGATCTAAATGTAAAAATATATGTGTGTCTATAGATCAGATGGCATGATGTTTCTGGAAATGGATACTATAGTGGACAAATATTCAAGAATCAAAATGATATTCATTTACTCAATAAAGACTGATATGCTCCTCATATTCATTCTTTGTTCAGGGTCATATGATAGAAGAAATTCAGCAGAGGATATAAAATGGTTTATGTCCTAATGAAATTTAAATTCCAGAGGGAAAGACAGGCAATAAACACATAATGACAATTTTGATGAGTGTCATGAAAGGAGATGCAGAAAGATCATTCACTGGGTACCCCAGTCAGCTCTGGGGAGATTTAGCAAAGGAAGTGACATCTTAGTCACCACATAAAAGATGACATAAACTTATGTACTGAAGATACAGTGGTGGGGAAGAGGATCTCCAGGAATAAGCAATTTCCCGTTTTAATGCCTAGATGTGAAAAGAGAAAGTGTATGTAGTAACCAATTGAAGTAAGTCTCATTTATCCAAAGCACAGAGAGATAAGAAATGACGAGGAATGAGAGATGAACTTCAATAAAATATGGTAATAGACTGAAGGAAGAGTGAAGAAGAGAAGAGTTGAGGGTGATTCCAAAATCACTGGCTTTCGCAACTAGGTGTATAGTGTTATCTTTGAATGGGATTGTAGACGATGAAGAAAGGGCTCATTTGAGAGGGTAGGGAGGGGTCAGAAATTTATTACCTTAAGTTTCCTTAAGACATCTAAGTACAGAGATCTAGTGGGACATTAAACATATAATTTGTAGCTCAGTACAGATTCTACATTCAGGAGTTCTCAGCCTATCTCTGGTAGTTGAATCCTTGGGAGTGAATAAGATTACTTAGAATGTTTACAGACACCACATACATGTTACAGCATGTTAAATCAAGACATAGAATTGAGGTGAATGATATTCTTTCACCCTACTAAATGATTTAAATGAAAGTATTCATACAAATCTTCATTTATAGAGTATAACTAAGATCAAAAAAGAATAACTTTTCTGAAAAAGTAATGGTTTTAATGATAGAGGCTGATTTCAATAATAAAAACACTTATTTTAAACAATCTGAAAATTATAAAATACAACAATTAAAATGATTTTTAATTGTCTGGTAATATAAGCAAATTAATTCCAATAGAAATGACCTAAATAATACATTGAATATAATAGTCTGGAATAATGAAAGTGCTATCATGTGTCCTAACAACAGATTGTTAGTGAATGAAATTAAGTGTATCTTATTAGATTACAGGTAAATGTGTATGTTATAAGTAGGAAAAGCCCACTAGAGTTACAAGACCTATATTTGTAACATTATTTTACTACTTAAATTTTATAAACCACAAAGTTTTTATCTGGAAAAGGTTATAAATACTTCAATCACCTTACAAACTAATTTGAAAAACTAAAGAGATGAAGTAAGTGATAGATTTTATTATAATGTCCAAAGCAGCCTAGTTGCTTTTTGGAATTCGGTCATGTAAATAAAGAACATGATTCAAGGAGAAAATAATACAAAAAGACATTTCTGACATAATAAATTCATTCCAGAACACATGAGAGCAAAGGAAAAGATCACATCTACTAAGTCACTGATTATACTTCTTAAGGAAAGGCACGCTGACATCAAAGACTATTCATTTCAGCCTTTGACACCCTTGCAAAGGAGAAAAACATAAACATAGGTATAACAATGTGAACACAGTGGATTTACATAATTCAAAACTAACCATTAAAAAAGCTGCAAGAGCATCCTTGGAATGTTGAAAGTCTTGGAAAACCCAGAAAGTTCATAGGCAAATGAAAACTTTGGAAATACTGAGTTTCCATAAGTTAAAATTGTAAATTACACTAACCTTTCTTTTTCATAAAATTTATAAACTTAAAAAATAAAACTGATTTGCTTCTCTAAGAAGATAACTTCTTAATATGATCAATATTTTAAAACTGAATTTCCCCCATTTGACTCACTTGCTCACAATAGTCTTTATTTCTATGTAATATCTCTTTGGCTTTTTCATGCTGGCAGTCACAGAAGTTAAAAGGTTAACCAGGCTTTCTGAAATTTTTGCTGTAGTTTCGTATTAATATCAAACTCTACATTATAGACAAGTAGCCCTACAAGAGCTATAAACAACATGTACAAGTATCTGCAGTATATGCAAACACAAGTGAAATTATCTTTCATTTCTCACAGGAGTCATTAAATAGTAGATGTGAACAACATACATTTCTTCTTGTCCTCTTTTTACGTGTGATCAGTTGAAGGATCTCTATAAAATGTGGGGAAGAGAAAAAGAACTGGCAATATGAAACCCATTAATGTTCAATTTGAAATTTTGTTCAATTTTGTATTCACACTACTCTACTTTCTGACGGTCTCTCTTTTCAAAATTAGACTCCTTTGATAGTCAGGCATCTTATATCTTATTCCTCCAGGCTAAGATCTCTATTTTCACTGCTTCCTTAGGAAAATTAGAGTTTCTGTCTTCCATAGTATTAAGTAGAGGCTTTTTAAAAGTGCTTATGACTTGACAATAAGTGCATTAGCTGTGAAAACTGACAAGAATTTGTGCTTGTGGAGACGGCAAGAAGCAGCAAGGCCTCTATTACTAACATATTGCTTTTTATTATAAAATATGACTCCCATTAGTTTTGGGCTACAGCCAAGACTCTTCTCTTAGTTTAAAAAGGAGTTACCTTGACAAGATTCGACTTAAATCACATCTTGATCTATATTATGAACACAAAAGAACTCTTTCTGCATTAAAGTGACAGTAAGAGTCGGATTTATAATCCTAAAGCAAAGAAATTCAGAGTTAAATAAATCAAATGACTTAGTACTTGTCCCTAGGTTTTTTGCACGAGTGCGAAATCTATGAGAAAAAAAGAGTAAATGTTATATCAAATAGTCCATCTGAAAACTCACAGTTTTAAGTGGGTATGTTAAGCATGCATTTTCAGTTTGATGAATTTCAAAAAGATAATTAGGAATAAGACAACTGTCTCCAAAGAAATATAAAGTAATTCGTGGTGTTTCTAGACCCATAATAATTGTGTGCTTTTTTTTTCTTCTTCCTTTTTTCTTTTTTTTTTTTATTAGAAGCATGATACTGATTTACAGCTAGTTCACATATTTCAAAATCTTAAACACCATCAGGAAAATTTATTTCTTGACAATTTAGTTAAGTGACCTAGTGTTTCTCTAAAACCCCTATGCCTAAATAACTCTGTAGTATATATTTGAAAAAAAAAAATCTCTACAGAGGACAGAGCATAGTCCCAAGGAAAAGAGAAAACCACTTATTCACTTAAGAAATATTTACTCAATCTCAAGAACTATTCTGAATGCAAACAAATTAGACAAAATCCATGCTTTCACGTAACTTAAAGGACGACCTGACATACATACATACATACATATATACATACATTCATATATACGACAATTTTCTAATAATTATTGTTGAGTGGGGGTACAGATCAGAAAATGGGCACCAAGATATTATGGGAAAACTTGTGAAAGAAAAATACATGAAGCTGTATTTTAAAGGTAAATAAGGAGGTGGAAGTACTCTAACCAGAAGGAAAACCGTGAAGGAAGACATCAAATGAAGAAGTCTGTGCTAGAGGCATCATGGAAGAGCAGTTTAATAGATACGGAGAAGAGGCCACGGAGAATCTTAAGCCATGCATTTGAGATGTCTAGGGGAAGAGTTTCCCAGACATGGTTCTGCAAACATTCAAGACTTAGGATGAGCTTTCTCTGTAAAGGCAACCAACCAGATGAGAAATGCCCTGTGGACACTTCCATTCCCCATAGAAGGGACGACCCCTAGGCTCAAGTAGAAATGAAACTTCTTTCACTTTTCTTTTTCGATCTCATATGCTCTCCAAATCTTTATAATGTCTACATGGATGATTACACTCTAAAGAGTGACCTAGCCAAAGACAATTAAAAAGAATCCTGCAAACTAAATTCAATACTTTTGATATTTCTATGAAAATCACTTTTACATATTAATAAAATCAGTAAATATGTTTGCAAAACGTTTAATACTTAGATGTATTAGATGCTAAGAAGTGTTTAGAGGATGATTTCTTGGTTAATGCTCCTCTAGAATTCAAATTCAATTTAAAAATACTTAAATAGTTTTATAAGCAATATATTTTTTAATTATTAATAGTATTTCTATGTCTTACTAAAATTAAAACAATAAAAGTTAGTATTTGAATTAACCTTTCAATACTGTTCTGCCTTTTGGATAATGGGAAATCTAATACATTACATTTATTCTAAATTACCACGACATATAGAGCTGCATATATTTGCTCACACAAAATTGAAATATTAGGCCTTTAATTTGCTACTGTATAGTTTTTCTTCTGTGTAAATATGTTAAAGTTAATTTTTTTTAAATGAAAAGAAACTAAATTAGCAGTCCTTTATACTACTGCTACCAAGGAAAGTGTACATTTTAATTAACATAGAACAAAGGAAGTAATTACTATTGGACCCAAATTCTCATTGCAGGGATTAGGACTAACTTTTGTTTTACTTGTTCTTAAACAACACACAAAAAGTACTTGTATATTCACATGGATTCAATAGCTTTACTCAGACAATTCTAAAATTAAAGAACATTTGAGATAGAAGATAGTTTTTAGATGATAAAACTACTCCCGATTTTTCAAGAAGAGTGTTTTACAGATTGAGAAGCTAACAGTCCCTCATAACCTGCTGAGACATAATCTAGCTCTGACCTATAGCCCAGGGACCACCCCTCCACCAGGTGACACAGAATAGTCAGAATATGATGATGACCATAAGAGAATAGCTTTAACTAAGAACAGCTCTGAACGGTCAACATTCAGACCTCTTTGCCGTTAAATTTCTGACACATTCTAGTGAAGGATTTCACTTTATTTTATACCAGATTACTTAGGTATCATGAGGGCAAAGCCTGAACAAATATATACAAATATACAATTAAATTACTTTCCCCAAACATGTAATAGTAATTATAATATGATGACTATATTAAACTATATTTCAGAGATAAATCTCGAAGTATTATACAGGAAGATGAAGAAGTCTGTTTTGGATTCAAGACAGTTTTTGTGGTTAACACAATTAAAACTGAATCTGTTAGCCATCAGCTTCATTGATTAATAGTCAATTATGTGTCAAATAGTTCAACCAAAATGGTTACTTGACTTCATGTTCCAAATACTAAATTGATTAACTGAGGGCAAATGCTTAATGTTGTCAAAATGATTTAACATTTACTTTTATTTTATGAGAAGAAAATAAATAGTCTCGGATATTTTTAAAAATTGGAAACTAATGGAAATAATACTGCGCTTAAAAATAGAAGTTGAATTTAAAACCAAGTTCTACCACTTTGTAGGTATTTGTCCTCTGCTTAGCTACTTAGTCATTTGTAAAATGAGGTTAGCATTATCTGATTTCTAGTCCACAGGAAGTTTAAAAGATTAGTACAATAATATATTCTGTTTTCTTGGAAATCTAAACATAATATCTTTGCACTGGAGGGTATGACAGTTTGTTAAAAAAATAAGAACAATTTTAACCAATGAAAATTATTTAGCCATTCAATTTTCCACCATCATAAGTTACAGTATACACACTATTTTGGATGTTTTCCCATGCTCATCTGTCTTCCCAACACCCCAAACCCAGCCTATTCCCAATGGTAGCACTTCCTTGCTGTCTGGCTACTGGTTGGATCCAGCCAAGAGGAACATCAGTTGGAGGTTGGAGAAAGGAAGATCATGGCAGCCATCCTCACAGCTCATTATGGAGTTTCCACTGCCTAACTATGTGCTTCAACTGATGACCACAGATCCTGTCAAGGTGCCATCTCTCCTGATTTCTGTAACTTCATTTCCTCCTTATTTTGTAGGTTTTTGGGTAATGACAGTGCCCGTGTTACTATAGAATCCCCTTTGATTTCATTATTTCTTGTTACAGCTCTGTAAATAATTTTACTAGACTCTTTAAATTCTCAACTTGACTATGCAATCCATTCCCTACTAGGAAGATGATTGATATAAAACTTTAGCATTTGATAATAATCCAGAACTGCAAAGTATGAAATCTGTTTTTTGTTTTTTTCCTACTAATGATTACTGATTTGCTTAATTCTATCCCCACCCTCCACCCCCCACGCCCCCGCCTTACACAATCCACTCTAAAAGTAATAACATATGTTGTCAGGTAAAGGATCTCTTTTAGGTTACACCAGGGACCAAACAAAGCTAGATGGCACATTCCTCAAAATCGATCTCTATGAATTGCAAATAAATAAAAGGAAATGACAGAGTTTAATAAAGCAATCTACAGTACTTCTTGGCAAGCTGTCATCACCAAATTTCACCAATCGCTGGTGCTAATTTTGTGAGATATCAGGAATCCAGTATATAGGGTAATGGGAAAATCATCATGAGAGCCTTGGTTCCAGCAAGTATGACACAGTCCAACCAAAGGCAGCTGAGAGCTATGTCCCAGGAAACTGAAGCTACACAAAATTTCTGTTCTTCCATTGAAATAGGAGTTTGGTTGTAGAGGACAGTGTTTTGGGAACATAAATAACAATGTGGTTTCAGAGTGCTGATTCCAGAGTCACTTGTATTTCTATGGGAAATATTGTGATACAGTCTTTTTGGTGAGGCTTGATTTTTATTATTATTATTTTTTTATTTGAGTGTGATATAGTAAACAGATGATCATATTAGTTAGTGATTTGGAGAAAGTAATGCTATCTGCACCTAAACTACTCACTGATTTTGGAAAGTTTCCATATTACCAGTTTACAGGGAGCCAAGTTACTTAAAAACAGAACAGAACATATACTTTGAAGGGTTTTTGTGTATAAGAGTTGGAACTGATATGGATAGTTCCAAATCATGGTTCTATGTTTGACGTTATTTACTGTTTAAAATCATCCTAACTCTCAAACTAAAATCCAACATTTGCCATTCTTTGGGAAGAAACCAGAATTTGATTCTGATTTCTATTGATCAAAATTGGTACTCCATTGCCTCTATGCTTTGCGAGCTAAATATTAGGGGGATGGGGCGGGGTGGAGAGGGGAAGTCTTATATTTTACTATAGCTCTAAAAACCAAGAGTTAAGATAACTTCTTAAAGCATCTAATTGAATTCTATAGAATAACTTCCAAACCGAGCCGATCTAAAGTATTAAAAAAAATAACTGTCATCTGTTTTTCTCCTTGAAAAAAACAATAATGTGGTACTACAGAGAATAGAAATGTAAAATCAAGTCTGTGGAACGTAATTTGGGAACAGAAGAGCTACATTTATAGAAAAATCTTCTTTTCTTTTAATTATCAAGGATTCTGAAAGTTTTTCAAAAGACTATGTTAACCGTTTATAATTAGGGCTTTAATATAATGACTCATACCACTGAATCACCAACTTTCTTTCACATAGATCACCCCACAATTCACACAATGACAGGTATTGACATAATCACTAGAAAAATTTTAAAGTCCTGAAATTACATAAGTAAATTAAGAAAGTGACTCAAGATCGAATTATTGAACAACACATATAACTGATGAAATAAGTGATAGAAAAAGATACTGCTGCTTTGATATAATTTCATTCCATGATATTTTTTACATGAGAGCCAAGAAAACACAATAAATTTTAATATTATTGTTAATCATTTCTCTCTATGTATATATTCACTTTATATTAAATTTTAAAAGAAAAAATATCCTATCATTTAATTCATAGTTTTAAATGACAAGAATTAACTAATTTACACCTATGAACAATACTAAATATTTGGTAGAAAATAATGAATATGTAATTTTTTAGTTCATGCGCAAGGAAAGTAACTTTATTAACAAGAATGATTTTGGCGAAGTTTAATTTTCATTGCAGTTCCTATGGTATTTGCTTATGTAAGTATAAATTCGTTCATCTTATTTAAATTTCTTGGCCACGAAATTGTCTTTTTAATATGTTGATATGGAAATCAGAAATAATTTGTCATATCCACATACCTTCTGTGTGATTGACATTAATGCTTTTACTGTTGATATTTAATGAGAGCTGTGCATTAGATGTGTTAGAAGTATCTTCTAATTAAACAACAAAAAAGTAAGAGCTGATAGTAGCAGAATGAATTTTATTAAAATACCTAACATTTTTTTCCCAAAAAGTTATCTGAAGACATATAATTTAATAATTTTACTTCTAGTACAAAGTAGAAAGGAATACAAAACAGAAAAGAATCTTTTTACTCTGTGTTGGTTGACAGTATTCTCACTGCCATGTCATATTAGTTTTGGTCTGTTGGAATGTCCAAGCCTTCTTCTCTAAGCATCTCTTATATAATGTCTTGTCATCAAAAGAATGTTACTGTTATTTCAAGTACGTCAGAATACGTCATTAAATTCATCTTGGTGTCATACTACTTGGCTGAGTGAGGCATTTTTAAAAAGGGAAGAAAGAGGAAAGGAACTAGAATATAGTATACACATTATATCCATATGTAATTATATCCATTGGCTTGCATATGTAATCTGACTTAATAACTCAACTGAGGAAGAAAGTATTTTCTTGTGGATCTATTTATTCCAAAATTCTTAGGGCAACTAAAAAATGACAGTCTAATCCTCTAGTCTTCATTTAGTTTCAATAATAAATTTAGGTGGGCTTCTATTGATTTTTTCATTTATTTAATAATTATTTAATAAAGTTACTTCAGAGTATGCATTTGCAAGATACTTATAATTTGAGAAATGAACCTGCTTTCATATTCCTGATTTGGCTGCTGAGGTAGATGTGGTGACATTAATCAAGAGTGGGATGTAATTGTAAGAAGGAGGTTAAAATTACAAAGATATATTTTCTTTGATTTCATACTAGATTTATAACAACTTGCTAAATAGCTGAAGAAGCAGAGTAAATCAAATTTCTTAAGCTAATTTGAGAGGAAAATAATATATTTTTCTTAAGTTTGTTTCATAAAGGTTCTTGAGTGTGTTTCATAAAATTTTAACTATCAAGAGAATTATACATTTTCTTCTGTTACTTGTAAATTCCAGTGGTTTCAAATGATTCTGAAACCTAAAAATTAAAATCCACTATTCCAGGTAAATATTTTATCTGACCCTATTACAAATAAGTTTAAGAATCTGCCAAGAAAGATATTTTTCCCCACAGATACTTCTGATTTGCTCTCTCATCTTACATTATTTCAACTGGCACTGTCTGATCTAATCTCAGGAAAAAAATAATTTTTTTCTATTCACGCTTAGAATTTCTTTCTCTCAAATTTAGCAAGATATACAAGATTTAGTGAAATCATTTAAATGTTCTAGGAATTTCCCACAATATAGAGGAGATTCATGTTAAACTATTCATTTCCATCTATTTCACTTGGTTACTGGTGTCAAAAAAATGTAAGTGTGCAGTTGCAGAAGGAATTTATACATATACATACCCATTTTATCAGTACCCGGACCAAGATATAGAATATTTCCATTACACCATAAAGCTCCTGCCAAGGCTATACGTCCTCCAGTGCAACTACTATTCTAAATTTCATATAACTGAAAATAATAGCAGGTTCTCTTTAGTGTCAGCTTACTCTTTCACTCACTACAACATCCGTGAGATTTAGCCACGTATATTTAGGATTAGCAAATACTGCCAAACAGTGTTCCAAAGCGATTGTACCTATATGCACTCTCTTCAGAGAGAGGGAACTTTCTACACAAGCGTGGCAAAGTTTCGTATTACTTGTCTTTTCAGTTTTCACAGTTTGGGTAGGTATAGAACTATCTCCTTGTGGCTTAATTTGCATGACCCTGGTGGTGCCCGTTTTGTTTGCTTACCGGTCTTTTTATGATGCCCTCTCTTATGAAATGAATTCAAATGTGTGTGTGTTATTTTTTTAATTTTTATTTTGTGTGCATGTGTGTTTTAAAAGGGTAGTTTATCTTATTGATTTGTGGTAGTTCTTTATATATTCTTTATATATTTGTCAGATATTTGTAGTCATCTTTTTTTTCTAGTCTGTATTTTGCAACTCCCTGTCTTTATTGAGTCATTTGATAAAAATAAATTTGTTTCTTTTTTTGAAGTCCAAGTTATCTTATTTTTTTTTCTTTTATGGTTAGTGTTATTTGTGTCCTTAATTAAGAAATCTGTCTACAGCAAGGAAGGAAAGACGATCTCCTAGGTTATCTTCCTAAAGCTTTATTGATTTACTTTTCTCATTTAGAACCCCGATTCATCTCAAATTAATTTTTATATATGATGTGAGGTAGACGTCAGAGTTTATTTTTCCATATGGATATCCAATTGTCCTGGTATCATTTCTCCCACTGAATTACAGGGTCTCACCACATTTTTCTTTTACTGCTGCCATAGCAAAATTTCCCCTCCCCCCACCCTATTTTTTACTTTTTGTTTATAGGACGTGATAATAGACAGAGTTGGATTCAGACTTTAATCATTCACTTATTGGCTGCATGACTTCAAACAAAATAGTCTACTTCCTTGGCCTGCAGTTTCTTTTGCTCAAAAAGAGAGCTCTTAATTGAAGTAAATGATTTCTAACTACCTTCCAGCTTTAATATTTTGTTCTTCTGTATGACCTTCAATAACAGATTGATGGTGCACAAATAATTTAAGGTATGCAACTTCAGAATATAAAGGTTTAAAATCTCACCCTGGTTTAAATAACACAAGTCCCAATTCTTCATCTAAAACTCTTGAGGCGAGATGTGCTTCCTAATTTAGAATTCATCAAGTTTTGTAAGGTTAATTTGATGCATATATTGTGTATTGTGTAATTCTCACAGCACTCCACGCAGTAATCAAAACTTAATATATATGCAGTATAATGTATGAAGGAAGATAAACACTATAAATAGCAATATCAGTTTGGGAAAGGTTATATTTAAAAATTGCTTTAAAAAATATTTGTGATTTTCGTACCTTTGGATTTCAGCATTGTGGATAATAGATTATGGACTTGTAGCACCTGAGACTCATAATACATTTAACAAAAGAACGTCATTAAGGATCTTGGTTCTGCATAATATCTTAGCTAATATTCTTCAAATATACAGTGAAAATTTGTTATAGTTAGGTACCAGTAAGGTGAAATGTTTTCTCTTTGCCTGTGTAAATGTGCATTCACAAATACAGAAGAGAAGCTATAAACACATCTAAGAATATACACACGATGACCTTTAAAATGAATAATGTAAATTGCAACAGTAATAATGAAATCATAATATAAATATTAGGTGTGGAATGCATATCTAATTCAGATATGAATATCAATAATATATTGATATTTATACTCATGCATATATTTCAAAATCTATGCCCACTATAGACATAGAAATACTAAATAGTTTCTAAGTCCATACTGTTTTCCTTTCTTAAATTAGGGTTCCATTCCAGTACTTACTTGTTTGTCATGTAGCTGCTACTGTCCCTTTGGGCACTATTAATCCGATACTTTGTTTAATTGCTCCTAAATTTGGGACATATTAGGGACCTAGCCTTTGCTATTAACCACTAATTAATATTTTAGATACATAGGAACATTAAAAAAAAAAAAGAAAGAAACTGTTTAAAGCCCTTCCCAGTGGAGCGCTGGGGGGATTAGAGCAAACGCAGGCATCAGCATCTTAGCTCTTAAGTAATTCCTGCAATGGTTCCTTGGAGTTCACAGCACATAAAAATACCAATCACTTCTTAGTTTGATCAATCTAATTTCCTTTTCATTTTGTTATGGCTGCTATGAAAGTAAGTTAGCTCTAAATAAACAATTAATTTACCATTTCTAGAAAGGTGATGACATATAAAACCAACTTGGCCTCCATAAGATCAGAATATAAAATCTGTTGAAAAAAAGACTTGTATCGTCAGTCTGGTATGAAAGAGGGTAAGGATAATTATTAAAGATCTGAAGTCTCCTGACAATCATGCATTTAAAAGTATTGGTTATTAAATATGTAGATCTAACTCTTATTAAGTGAAAAACGCTTTGTTCCAAAGGATGTCTTAATATAGAGAATTTCAAAATAAAAATGTAAGAACTGGAGTACCTTTAGTTTTCTGAAAGAAAATTAGTAGTGAGGCCAGCATTAATTTTATTTTTTTCTTTTAGAAAAAGACTAGTCAGAAAGAAAATTGAAAAATTAAATGACTTTCCTAGAAATATAGTATACCTACTTATAAATGATTAAAAAATCAAGATATTATTTAAAAATCAAGATATATCTTAAAAATAAATTAAGCATATGTTCTTTCCAATGACTAAAATCATAGAAGATAAAAGAATTCAAATATTTTCTTATTCAAATAAGATTATTCTCACATGTATGAGATAAGGTAGTTCTGAATGAAGGAAGAAACCAACCAAATTTCTTAGGACTCTTCCAACTCTGTGGCCTTCAGATTTTTAGACCTCAGCATGATATCAAAGCTACATCTAAAATTCTGAATAAGTAAATCAGAGTAAATATATTAAGAAATGAAGAAGCTTTTATTTTCCATAGCAAAGCCACAGACTTTTATTTAGCTCTTAAATATACCTAGTATAATACTTAGAACCCTAAAGACAGCAATGAAACTTGATTGCATGCAGAAAATATACTTGGTATAATTCAGTGTTTAAATGTCAATCTCCTAAAAGTAATAAGTTTCACAATCGATTCATTGTGGAATTTTCCAGAAAAGATAAGTATCAAAAATTTGCTGCATACCACTCTTCAAACAAGAGAGGTAAAAGATGTTTAATGCAAGTTGAATCTCTTCCTTTAACCCTAGAGATTTTTATAAAATAACATCTCTACTGAAGACAGGTTGATAATAACTTATGACTTTGAGGTCTTAGGCCAATCTATAATATTATTGCCAGTCCAAGGAAAATTGTCTTTTGAATGACATCCAATATAACCTTCAACACCTAATCATTTAGAAGGCCTGGATAGCATAGAGTTCAAATATTAAGAATACTCAGATTACATATGCCATTCTTTCAACTCTCTTTTCTTGAAGAATCAAATTGATGCTTTAAGATTGATTTCCAAACTCTATTAGAGAACTGAAGGTAGGTCATTGAGCCTAATTTTATGTCTCTGTATACAGTTTTCTTACAAAAACATAGCAAGAATGAAAAAAAAACTTAGAACAGCAGTATGGGTGTTTTAAGCTCATTATTCTAAGGTTGTTTTGTACGTAAGAAAATCCTCTATGTTTTTAAAAGGTAAAAAATATTTGCATTTATAAAAGAAAAATATATTCATGAATTTTAATTAGTTTTTAAAAAATTTTTGCAAAATCGAAGGTATATAATCTCTAACCAGATACTTAATTTAAAATAATTATTAAAGCGTCATGTGATAGAACAGGTTTTCTCACATATGTATGGGATAGTGGCAGAGGGAGAAATGCCTGATGAAGCTATTGATTAAAGAACAACTTCAAGGTTAGTTAAAGGAAAGATACTTTAAAATATGTAAATCTTACCATGAATTATTATTTTCATATGACTGCTTTCACGGGACACCCAAAAGTCTCTGTCCTATCATGTTTTCCTTAAAAAGATTCTATTGTAATGGGAAATATGCGTAAATCTTTTTTTAATGATAAATATAATTTCCTTCCCAAATTAAATGATAGAATCCTGACTAGAGTTTTATTAGTATTACACTTCTTTTTTAACACTGCTTTAGCCACAAATATTGCCGAACAAAGCTATTTTTATTTACCAAAACATTTTATATACAACTTCATGGATTTTTTTAAAAATGGAAATTCATTTAAAGGGTGTGCTTCCTTATTTTACAAAGTATTAATATTTCCCTGATGGCTTTTTCTTTATGTCTTGCTTGATTGCTTTGTTTGAAAGAAAGTGGAATGCTAAAAGGCATACAATTATCTTCAATGAATAATGAAAGATCATGAAGATAAATTGCAACTATATCAATAGGAATTGGTAACTTGTATAGGAATCTGTTTTTTGCCCAGAGCAATAGTTAAGGTTGAATTGAGTTGGTAGAAAAAAAATCCAAAGCAAGAAAATTAAATCTAAATTCTGGTTAAATACTGTTGGGAAAATATAATTAAAAACGAAATCTCACAACCCAGAATTTTTCTCTGGAAAGTTTGTAGAGAAAGAAAACTCTTCTATTCCTGAATAAGCATTATACCAGAATGTAATGAGCATCTCAAGCAGTCAGCTAAGAGACTGCAAAGACAAAAGGAAATTTCTCTCTTATACATGGCCAAGCAGACACAATCCATTATATCAAAGTTTTCAAGACAAACAATAACTAGACTTCGAGTAAGAGGACCTGACAACACCATTACCACCACACGTAATCTATTCTAACTTTACCTGGCAAATGAGGTGACCATGTGTGTTAGCTAATTAGTTTTATCTGGAAGAAAAACAAACTTCTCATTTCTGTGACTAGAGATGGTTTTGCACCTTAATTCTTTAATATATGTAAATATTAAATTGTATATTTCAGCAGGGGCTGCTATCTCTACTTTTAAACACTAGCACAATTATTCTTTAAATTTTATATATAAATACAGATCCACGGACTCTTTGTGGAACTTTCCATTGACACCTTCAAGATGACTTCTTTTCAGGATCTACAGAAAGAATGAAGCCAGGCCTTGAATATCTCAATTTCCGAGATGTAAACTGATTAGTTCTAGTTCATTTGGAGTGGACTCTAATTAGGTCTCCTCCTGGCCTGACCAGCAAGCCTCACATTGGATTATCCCATGTGGAGTTCCTTGCTGATCAAAGTGGGGTCAAAGTGAGGCTAGACTTTCAATCACTTATCAGAGCTGAAGAAATATTAGATAATTGATGTTACTTCCTTTCACTTTATCGATAAAGTGGTAACCCAGATTATTTAATTGACTTTCCCACAGGTTACATTAGTAATCATATTTTTTTCACTAACGAGTGTTTTCCCCATTATACCACAATACCCATTCATAGAATCTCATTCCTAAATATATCTTCATCTTTACTCCTCACCTATCCTACAATAGGTTTATATATTTAAGGCCCAATATGATTAAATAATTCTGTAGAGCTAAATAAGAACTTTCTATCTTATGGTAGAATGCTCAAATTTTCCAACATATTTTCCCTTCTCTTAGAATTTCCACATTAGGCAAAACTCAAGTCCCAGAATTTCTATCCAGAATATATTATTCTTTTTTGGTTTTTATAACTTACAATGAATTCAGAAGCCATGGCCTCTTAAAGTATATGCAGACTGCCCAGCATGCTTTGGCTTTTTAAACCTATTAAGATTACATGTTATAATGTATGATACTAAATATTTTTACATATTATACATATAATATGCTTGTATTCATAAAAATATCACTAAAAACAACAGAGATAATTTATTTGGAAAAGAAGAGAGTTGAGAAGATAAAGGAAAAGAAAACAAACCAAAATAAAAATTTCCGATGCAACATCATTCCTGAGTCTTATAATAAACAGGGCCATGGCTGGCCAGAGTGCCCAAGTGAGGGTGTAATATGGATTTGCTAAAAGTGCTTTAGTTTGAAATGGAGGCTCCACAATCCCTAATTATTGATGCTATAGTTTGTAACATTATTTTTATTCAACTATGACCAATGGAAAATTAAAACAACTTTGATCACTTTAGAAATTCTAGGCTTGGCTTTTCATTTGTAACTATCAATTATTTAAAGAATAGTTTTAAATGGCTCTTGGAGCCCTTTTTTTTGGGAAAAATTACAGTAATTTAGGTAACAAATGTGAATGATCTCAAGTTTTTAGTTCCATATGGAATGAAAATGCCTTATAAAACAGTCACATTGCCATCTACTGACAGTTTTTTGTAAAAGAACCAACATTTTCTCATTAGCCTAACTGTCTGACTACGCACTTTAATGATCTATTACTTGACGTGTAGCAGTATAAAAAAAGGGGGAACATAGTGTATCTGTTGCTCAGTGCATCTACTTGAAATAATCTCACCATTCACAGAAGCCATTTCAAGCTATTTAATGTTTCACTTTTATATACTGCAATTAGATGCATTTATTAATGGCATTATTGTGTAGTATTTCATAGCTGGTAAACCTGCTTTCAGGAAAGTGACTACAGAGTGTATGTTAATAAATCTGCCCTGCATGTACAGTACAGAGGGACTTGCTAATAGGATTTTCATAATAACAGCATTTATCTCACAGCACATTTTATAATACCAATCGCTATGTAACAGAAGTGTTGTTATTGCATTATGTGAAAAATGGGATCTGAGTTAAGGACATGTATTATAACCTGAAACACAATAGCACGATGGTAGTTGAAGCACCTGTGCATTAAACCATTTTCATTCCCACTCTCGTCTGCCTCTGCCAGAGCTGATAGAAGAAAAACATCCAGTGCTATTGTAAATAGATCAAGGATTCACGTCAGTGCTCCCAGTGAACTTTCTCTACAGTGACAGTGAGCCCGTTGATAGCAAGAATCAATTTTTCCCAAAGTTGGTGGTGATCATCTCACGTCAAATGGAATTCATTCCCCAACTTATTTCTATAGAATCATGTTACCGATTGCTCTTTCTGCCTGGTTCCAAGATGTGAAGTTACTTTTCAAATGAAAACTGAACTTTAAAGTATTATTTTTCACAAGAGTAAAGTCATGGGGACTTTTATCAGTTTTTCAGATTATCATATGCCATGCGTGTATTAAAACAAACGCAAAAAAAATGCAAATATTTTGACTAAACTCATAATACTTTGCTAAATAATTCATATACAAAACCTGAGCCCCTCGTCCCATATAACTAACCATGAAGCTCAGTTACTTATAATCCTCACGAACAGCCAGGAACATTTTCAAACTCGAATTGCTTAGAAAAGCCTAAATGTATGTACAATCAACCAGGGGGCATATCATTATATCGGTATACATATTTTTTGCCTGAAATAAAGCAATGAATAAAGAATATCCGATATAGCAGAATTGAAAGCCATGCACTATTCAAGGAGGGCACACCATCACTTATTTTGCCATAACTGGCCATCCCTAGTTTTATTATGAAACGCAATGAATTAAAGCTTTCCTTGACTAGAGATCCAAGAAAGCTGAACGTTCTGCTCTCAGAACTCCAGCTGAGTTTGCATAAGAAATCATTCAAGAAGAGATGAAAGGCCCAATTTTCATGCCACCTTTCAACTAGGTCTAAATAAATGTTAGAGAGTCTTGCTATATTTCCTTGCCTTGCATAATAGATAATTCCCAAGTGATAATTCAGTTATAGTCACTATGAAAATATCAAGATTGAAAGATATTTAGGTTTTTCTTCCCCTCATGAAACACGTTTAAAAGACTACAGAGAAATTATTATAGAATATGGAGCATTTCCATGAAAAGAACTATTATTTCATTTCATAGAAACTTGACACTGAAGTACTTATATTTGAACTGTATTTTTCACTTTATATCGCTTGTTTCATATTATTAACTGTGTATCATGAATAAAGAAGTATTATATCAAATTTTGCATGACTTTAACAATAAAGGTGAAAAAAAAAGTCAAACAACTAGAAATATAAAGAAAATCTTGTGGCGACAGAAGGAAATTCAAACTAATGTGAGTGTTGGTGGGGGAGTGATTTTAATTGGGCAGGAAGTTGCTTGTGAGTGTAAAAATAGGAGGGATGGATGGGAGTTCTGCTTCAGTTTCTCCCATAAAGCTATCTTGGAACAAAAAGTGTCTGCCCCACACCTATGACTACTCGGAACTCTGATACCTAATTGAATTTAATTAGAACAGCACAGAAGCCCTGGGCTTACAGTGTGCAGACACAAAGAGATGCATGTGATATATTTTGGCCACACCATCTTCAAACTCCCTGGGTTCGTGAATTATTATCTCTTGTAGAGATTGTCTGTCGCAATGTTGATTCTCTTTGGGATGTGAAGGGTGAAGCCATTTATGTAAGGATTTGTTCAATGGGGTCAGCCATTGCTAATGGCTTATTGGCACTTGGAATTTTACACTCTGTGATTCATCTATCCCCCCTACTCCCAAATCCCTTTAGCATACTGGAGTTGGCACAGAGACTGGTTTTCCTCCACAAGGACTGAAAGACAGTGTAGCTTATATTCCTGAAGGAAAGTGAACTCACAGGGACAAATAAAGAATATCCGATATATATAGCAGAATTGAAAGCCATGCACTATTCAACAAAACTGCTAATTCTGTTAGAAGTATCAGAACATATTTATCAAAATTTAAAATTAGCCAAATAATAAACTAAAAAATAGGAAAGAATACTAGTAAAAGAAAAAATGATCATGGGCATGGGGAGCACGGCTTAGGGAATGCGGTTAGCATTAATGTAACGGCTAGGTAGAGAGCCAGAGGAGGGAAAGCACAATTAGGGGGCCGTTTTATAAACTACATAAATGTCTAACCAATGGACTTTATACCTGAAACTAGTAATACAATAAAATAAAAAAAAAAAAAAGAAAACAATGGATGGAATTAAGGACCATATGGATACAGATGAGGAATATAGTAGCAAATTGGAAGATCAGAACAAGAAAATTCCTCAGAGTAGTAAATAAGAAATGTGAAAGATTAAATGATAAGCTGAGAGACAGAGTCGCTAAAAGCAAAAGTGTCAATTATTTGGAAAATAAGATTTATTCATTTCAAAAATTAAAAAGTAATAATTATTTAAAGTAATAATGGAAAGTTCCAAGTTTGTTTTTTTTGTTGTTGTTGTTGTTGTTTTTGTTTGTTTGTTGTTTTTTTTACAGTGGAGGTCTCAGAGTGTTACAGAGAATGATAAAGAAAAGCCCGCACTCATACTTTATAAGAAAATTATAGAATATCATGGAGTGAGAATAGCTTAAATGGAAAGGCTGAGTGATACAGGAGCCTAAGGCTGTGCATGACATCATAGCTACAAGCAAGGTGTCAGGAATTATTAGTGTTAATAATTGTGTAAGGAAAAATTACTGAAAACACATAAATAAGGCCAAAAGAACGTAGGGACAATGTTTATCAGGTTCATTCAAGGATTAGTTTATCATCAACGGAAGGCATTTTTCTTTGGCTTTTACTATCAATGCTGGGCTTAGACTCTGGAAGTTATGCATTAACTTGTCATCCTCTGGTAAAGATGTAAATAATGTCCATTAGAGAAGATATCATCCGATTTTTGTTTTTCGCTGCTCTGTTGGGCATTAACCAGTTCTTACCTTTTAACTGCCCATAAATGCGTATGCATAAATGCTGTTTGAAATAGTTTTACTTTTTGCCTAATTCAATCATTAATGAGTTACTAAATCGTTGACAAACATGTATTCTCTTTTTTTATGTCAGTAATAATTTCCTTGAGAATTTTCTTGACACCTAAAACCCAGAAGTCATATTTTATGAGAAAAGATGTTCATAGACTATTTGGTATGTTTGTACCCTCTGTGCCCCTGAATAGTTTTCTTGAAAATAACTATGTTTAAAATCTCTGGCTCTGGTTTAAGAAAGGTAAGTGTTTAGATCCAGCTAAATGACCTAGGTTGGGTAAATTAAGTAATGGTACTAAGCTTCGGTTTTCTGAACTGAAAATTGAAATATTTGTGCCTCCTTCATGAAGTTGTGAAAATTAAATAAAATAATCCATATAGAGCACTGGCTGCAATCTGAAGCTGAATATCACAAAATGGATGTTAGCTATTGTGACTTTCACTCTTGAAAACTACCAAAAGAAATATAGAGGAGAGCCTAAAAACCATTTACGTGACAGCGTAGTCTTAGAGGAAGACCCATTCTTGGGAGTCAGAGAGAAAACACATAGTTATGGAAATCTCTGTGGTATATTTATATAACTTTTACTGCACTATGCATACTTTAATATCAAATGAAAATAAAATTGAGTGTGAATTATTTATATTTGAACATTTTGAAATCATTCAGTTAACTATCTGCCAGACAATGAAAAGGAACGTGATATTTGTTGTCCTTATTTTCTGATGGAATTTAAAGACTTCATGGATGTCCCAGAACAGTTTTCATCCCTTTGATTTGCAAATTAGAAAGTTAGAAAATTTAAAGATTTATTCTACAAAATGAAGAGAATGTCCAGTTTTCGGGAAATATAAATAAATCAGAATTTCAGCTTTAAAAAGGAGTTAAAATTTCATTAGCTTTAGAAATTTATCATGTAGATGCTAATGTAAATAGAATAAACTACCGGATAATCCTTTTAAAAAAGGTCCACTTTGCCTGTTACAATTTTCTGAAGACTATTTGAATTCTTCATTTCTCAGGTAACACAACTGATTTATGCCTATTCGAATGAGATTACAACATTCAGCATAAAATTCATTAAGTCATATGTGTAATCACCTTTACAGGTGAAGATGTGTATATGAATTTCTGCCTCTATTTGGTCATGAATAGATACAAGATAGAGCACAAAATACAATCAAGGTTGCTAGTGTTTTCAAGTATGTTCTGTGCAGTTACTTTCCTAAAGCAAAAGTTTTCTTTGATTTAGATGAATATTGAATGAAAGTCAGAGGAAAAGTAATTTCCTCTTTGCTGTAATGAATTTTTTGGATGTATTAGTAGCTAACTTTAGTAAACAAAATGGGTTGTGTTTCAGAATCAACAATAATAAAAAAATGAAGTATCGGTATTAACAAATTATCTCTTCAGTTTTGATACCACCTAAAAATGGTGACCAAATTTAGCTCATTAACTAAAGCACCACATGGCAACTGTTAAAGTGATAGGAAGGGTGAATTGCTTCCAACTGCAATCTCCTGGAAGATCATTATTTGAAGGTCATAAATATGCTTCACATCAATTTCAATAACTTATATTGTTATTATATTGGAATTATAACTCATTTGTATACTCTCTTTCATAAAAACAAATTTGAGATTCTAGATAGGAAAAAATAAATTCCTTGCTGTAAAATTAAAAACAAAGCAACAAATCTTTAGTATTTAATTGGATATATAATGATAATAGCTGTAAAGCTAATAGCAAAATCCAAATATGTTTTTATTGAAAAGTTCTTTAGCACTCTCTCTTATCATCTCTCATTTTCTCTGATGTACTAGACCTAAATTGCCGTTTATAATATGTGATGAACATACAGAAACCTACATGTTGCCTTTTGTTTTATCTAGGAGCAAGTAGATTGTACAAATAAGCTTGATTGCCCTGTGATAGAAAATGTGACCATCTGTAACAATTCATATTGTGAACTTATTACATAGATAATTATTATGATTAGTGTTACAATTCAGTAATCAGAAATCTGTACAGGATCCAAAAGAACACAGCAGGATAATACTCCATCTAAATGGGCTCAGGAAAAATGCAATTTATTTGACACACTCCACAAGAGAGGCAGAATCAATTGGACATATAGTGTAATCATTTTTCTCTCCTTCAGTAGGTTGTCACAGGAACCAGCATCTTGCATGGAAGGGAACTTGCCATACAGAACCATGGTTGTTACATCTGCATAAGAGTAGATCAACGCTCAGGTATATTCAAGATATTACTGGAGCTCCCTTTACCTGGACAGGGCAGGTATCCCTACAGAAACATCCCTTATATTACACAGGGCACCTATTTTACCTTCAAGTGCTATCTTTATGTCACTCACTTATTTCATTATGAAATTAAACCTCCCCCTCTTTCTAGTACCACTTAGATTTAAATGCAGCAATCACATATACTTCAGACTGTATATTTTACAAGGAAAATCTATTACCCCTCCCCAAAGCTTTTTTGCAGCTGTCATATAAACTATTTTTGAAAATCAGTGAATCTTAATGTGAGACTTGTGAAGTTATTTAAATGTTTCTAGTACCCAATGAGTTTTTTTTTTTTGAGTTTGAACGTTATGATAACATTTTATTGCCATTCTGATAAAGTCTGCAATTGTTCAATTTTTAAAAAGCTGTTGTACGTTTCTAGTCAATCCACATCTGCTGCATTAAAAAAGATATGACAGAAGAGAACTTGGTGGGAGGTAGAGAGGGAGAAAGCGAAGGGGTCCTAAAGACACGCAGGTGGAAGGTTGTTATCCCAAACATCTGGACCTGTTTACTAGGTAATTGCTATCTTGGGATAGATACATGTTCTATTGACAAACTCTCTTGGTGAAATACAAATACCATTTTTAAAATGGAATATATTTATTGCATAAAATGTCAAAATTTGAAGATATAAAGTTTTTAGATGATGGATTATGAAACCTTTAAGACGAAGCATCATTTGTTTCTACTTAAGAGAAAATTTGAGATAGGCAAGTGTCCAAGCTTTTGAAGAGATATTAATTTCAATATTTATTCTCTGCTTCTAAACTATAGATTCATAATGAAATAACATTGAGCTGTAAGGAGAGAACTTCATTATACACCATTTTCTTCAAGCCATTTTGTGTCGGATGTCTTGTGCCCATATTCTAGACATCATTTCGTTAAAATAATATTTCGCATTAAATCTCAGCTACAGTTCTACAGTGAAGCTAAGAAGGTGAATCTATGACTGATATAGAGATACAAAAACTAATGCAGAAAGAAATTAAAAGGCTTACACTAATATGTGGAAGTCTCATGTCTCAAGCCAGTTTCTCTGGTGATAATCTGTTCCAAAGCTTGATACACTTCAGCGATGCTCTCAGCCCTTTCTAATGATTCTCGCTAAAACATTCCTTTCAAGATAAATCTTCATGTCGAACTCAATATTCTGCCCTCTGTTTGCTTTCTCACCCTCTTTTCAGGTTTAGAATAATTTTGAGAGGGAGTCTGAAGGTGGATCAGATAGTAATTTAGTAAAAAAAAAAAAAAACCATTTAGAATGGCACAGGCTTTGATTATAGTAAATAAATTTGTCTTCAAAAAACTCTACATTATTGTTAGCAAAAAAATCCCCATAGAGATAAAGAAGAGTAAAAATGATTCCATGTCCAGAAACCAGTCATCTTGGGGGATTAAACCATGATGAAACTTAATGTCAACAATTTGGGGTTTTCCTTAATATCTTCTTACTTAGAAAAGATACAGTTTTGTGTGTGAGGCACCGCACAAAGCATTCCTTTGTGTATCTCAGCATACACTCTATCAGTGGTGCTTGCCTACAAAAGGGCAAGTTCGTCTGGTTCAGCCTAGCACATTTGTCCTTCATATTTTTGATAAAAAAGAAAAAAAAATCTGAGAAGAAAGAAAATAAATCAAATTGTGGGCTTCATTTATATTCTCAACACTTTAAAAAATAATAATTCTTGTTTGTACAAAGTCTTATTAAATTTGGCAACTTTAGTTGATACACTTCTCTTTAAGGAAAGACTCTTTCCATAGAATTACGACTTTAACAAAAGCTTGCTCATGTACTTTATCTGTATAGATGACAAGTTTTCTATAAGAATGCCACATCGAAATTTTTTTGAGATATATAAGGTATAACATTAGCATCAAAATTTAAGAATGTAAATCTTTACTTTGGGCTATAATGTCAGAAAATCTATAAAGAGGATCTTTTCTAATTAGGTGGCTCACTGTGAAAATAAAAATAAACTCAGGAAACAACCTTTCAATTAAAATCAAGTCTATTAAATTTTTCTTTAATTTTGAAGGCAGTGATCTTATCCTATTCATCAATTCCTACCTTTCTCCCAATACCTGTACATTGCATTTAATACACACTTCTTGTATTATGTTTTGTATAAAATTGTGATTATGCTGTTAGTGATTCACAGTAAATAGAATTAAGGGAGGGAAAAAGCCTAGATAATAGATAAATATATTAACATTGTATTTGATAATTTAAAAATAATAAATTTACATCTGTTTACTTATTGTAATAATGAGAACCCTTTTTATAGTGCTTTAGTGTGTCGAGGACTTCAATTTACATTATTTAATTTAAATTTATTTTAAGGTTTTACATTGCGTTTAATTCAGAACTATATCAAAATCAGTTTAAGAATTTCAAAATTCTACGTAGAAAATATGATTAAAAACTTTTCTTTAAATGTTTGTAAATTTAAACACCAAAACAAAAGTTGAAAATTAAATATATAT
>NW_006440645.1:8666051-8680323 GCF_000325575.1 Pteropus alecto | reverse complement strand
GATGATCTGCAGATGTTTGAGCAAGCCCGGCCAAGGTCAACCTAGGTTGGCCAAGAGCCAACTGATGCCGCCTGTAAAGAGATCAGCCAAGATCAGCAGTCTTCTAACCTAACCAGGGATGTGGACAATGGGTGCTTATTGTTTTCATATGCTATTAAGTTTCTGTGCTTGTTTCGGATGGATATTATGGTGATGACGGGTAACTGACCTAGTGAAAAACTAATGAGAAATAAAAAGAATGTGATATTAAAAATTATTGAATATGGAATTCAATAATTTCCCAAGCTATGGACACCTGTATATGGGTAGAATTTTTCTTAAATGACCGTAATTAAAATATTTTCTTTCTGTATCCACAACAGTAGTGAACTCTGCTCCTAGCAGTGATGGAGAGAGCTGGTTAGAGAAGGAGATTAAGAAAGTCCTTTAGCAATTGGTTTAAGAGAATGACATTTTCTCCCCATCAACCAGCCATATAAGATCAAGAGAGAATGCTGTCTTTTAGATCCATCTTACACAGAAAGTAATCACCACACAAAGAGGAGTTGAAATAAATGAATACTGGCACAGATGATATCTAAAAAGGTATCCAACCAAACATGCAGATTCTTCACACGCTTTCAGCGAACTGGCTACGTTTCTGGGTTGCTCCGGTTACAGCCACGTGGGACGAAACAGAGCCCACAGCGTCAGCAATCGTCAGGGTTTGGATGCTGAGAATCAGCGATTGGCTTACCTCAGGCAACCGGAGGCAGAAAAATTAAGGGTTTATTTTGACTCTCAGCTGCCTAGGGCCTCAAGCTGAGGACACAAAATCCGTCAAGAAGTCCTAAAGCCTTACCATAATAAAGTAGGAGGCTGATACCAGAGTAATGGGCTGAGGAGACTGAGAATGGAAGAACTATAGTGTCTGGACTGTAAGGGATCCAGACATAGCAAGAGATCTGCTACGGCACAGAGGAGACCGACAATTCCAATTCCTGCACAACTCTCAGTACTTGGTATAAGCTGGTTTAAAACTGCAGCCATGCCAAACGATTTTTCAGGTGACATATTCTAGTTTCAGTAATTTTTACCCATGCATATAAAGAAGAGCATTTGGAAAGCCTTGATTCCCACACTTCTGGATTGGTCTAATTCATACTTTACAACTATTCCGACTACAGTCCACTGAAGTAGACAAATGTTTATAGAGGGTCTGGGATTCTGGGTGAAACATTCTTTATAGCAACAGTGAGAAATAACTGACTGTTATTAATATTATAACTTAGCTACAATATGTGTTAAATAAGCTTTTATGAGTCAGTTGGGCAACAAATATCTACCCTGTGTTCCAGAATGTAAAAAATCTGCTTACAAATTAATTTTTTGCAATGCAACTTATTTGTAAGTTGGACTGTGAATACGTGTGTTCTGCCCTAGTGACTACAAAGGATGGCATCCTGGCTGTTTTCTGTGCTCTGGGAAAGAGGTACAGTCATTACTCAGTTCATTCAGGAACCATAAATGAGAGTCAATCAGTTATTCTATTCACTCATAAATTCCTTCACGCTATAAATATTGGCTGAGCACCTACTATGTGCCTACTAGCATAAACAATGTGCTGGAACTATTCTAGAACTGGGGATATCATCCTTAATGAAAGTTATATGCTAGTGGAAAGATCAATAACACTAACATGTAATTTAAGAAATGGTAAGTACTACAGAAAAACACAATGGAAGTAAGCAATTAAGTAGTTAGGAAAATACAGTTTTATATGTGGTGATTCTGGAAGGCCTCTCAGAGGAATGAACATTTTGGCATAAATTTGAAGGAAGTAAGACAGGAAGGAATCCAGTATCTAGAGAAACAGCATCCCAGTCAGAAGAGGCAGGAAGCACAAAGACTCTACCAGGAACGTGTACAGTTTGGTTGAGAAATATCAAGGAAGCGAGAAAGTCATCAAGTGGCCAGGAATATGCTAACCACCACCTCAATTTTTCTAGCATAATTCCCTACTCTGAAAGAAAGGACTAGACATATAGAGATTTAAACATTAATGCATATAGCCAACTTGGACTTAATTGTCTTATTTAAAAAATCAATTTCTATTTTACTCTGCAAGAATGCAATTCTCTTAACAAATATTTCAATATTCAGATCCCATCTTCCATCACCATGATTATAATGTTAATTTTTAAAGATATTTGGCCCCTCTAACATTTGAGTCAGTACAACCTCAAATGCCATACTCAAAAAAGATGGACTTAATTACTCCATAAATATAAATGTTGGACTTTTGAGCAATGATTAACTCATAGCATGTCCCTGTATGTTCTGATGTATATAAATTAACACATAGCCCCATAAAAATGATATCTATTTCCCTCACACAACCACTTCCAAATTCCTCCTAAACTTATGGAGATAGCATTAAAGACACAACTTCAAAAATAACCAGCTACTCAGGCAACCATCTATTTCCAAAATCAAAGAAAACTCTCTTAACCGAAAGAGATATTGATTTGATATGAATTCAGAGTTAACGTATTTTACTACCAGACATAACATTTCTACAGAAGGTAGGAAAAATGTCTTCTCTCCTAACCTTCCAACACTACCAAAATAGACAGTACCATGCTCTCATCTGCCCTCTGGTTCAATGAAGCAGGAACTGTACCAACTGAAAACCTATGTACTGGCCTTCTCCAAAGAGACATGTGGTTCTACGTGCTCTTACATTAGAGAAAAACAAATTTTATTTCAAGTAGTGAGTTTATGTTTTTTAACGCCTTTTGCATCAAATGGAATAAACCTGTGAATATTATCAATTCTATTGCACCCCCAAAATAAGCAATATTTTGGATCAGTAAATTGCTAGTTTTTGACTTCCTGTGCATTTTTACCTCCCGGGGCTTTCTTTTGACATCTAGTAAAGTGATTCATTGGCTGAAGAAATGCACAGGTTAATCATTTTGATTAATTTCTAATTAGCTTTACCTGTATTTCAGAGGAAATGATCAATATTACCATTTGAAGAGGCCAGGCTTTTAGCAGCGTTTTTAGAACATATGCAGTTAATTTCTGACAAGTCAGTTTATGGGCTTCACTGGAAAAAGCTAAAACTCCCTTATTCAATTGCAACTCATCAGAATGTTTTATTTTAAACAGAAAAAGTAAACATTTCATTATTTATCCTCATCTCCTTTTTATTTTTTACTTTTATGGAAGACAGTGTTTAAAATCACCAAAGTACATAATTATTATTAATTATTGCTGAATATAATGAACATCTCTATCATATGTGTCAAATTTTAAGAAAATAAATTCACTTGCAGATTAGTTTTCTAATAAATATGTGATATTTAAAGTAGAGCTGTGATGGTTTTAAAATCTGGAATTAATTTACTTTCAAAAGACCTTTGATTTGATTCTCTGGCAATTCAGAACATTCATTTTGGCATGTGGTTATACCAAGCATTATCGCAGACACTGAGGGACATGCCAGTAAGCAACACAATATCATTTTGGGGAGAGTGATTTTTTTTTTTAATAAGAAAAATAAAATCTACTTAGGACAATATTGTACTTCCTCAGCTCTTCGACATGGAGAATGGATTTCTCTAAATCAAATTTTGTCTCAGTGAAATATTTTAGTGTTAAGATCATTTGGATTTTTTAAAAGTACAACATATAACTATACACAACATACAAATATATAGTGTTTTCCCATTTCATATAGACCTCCAAATTACATTAAAAACTCTGAGAATAAAAGTGTTTATGTAAAATTTTAAAATGTGCTGCAGTAAATGCTAACAAACTCAGAATTAATTATGGCTTCCATAATCAGCTGACGAAATAACCAATGACAACATCGTTGCATACTTCTACAGGACAGAACACTAAGATATGACTGGCATAACTTATAAAGCCTCCAAATATTTAACCTTTCACCAAAAGCTTCATTTGTATCTGCAGTTCCTACACGTGTACAATTCCACCCTTCTTCTACCATTTCTTTTAATCTAGCTACTAATACTTTAATTTTGCCAAAGAGTTAAAATTTCAGTTCTTGTTAACAATGCATATACATCTTAACTCAGAAAGTACTTCAAAATTCATCCCGAAACTTCAGATATAGAACAAAATTATCCACCTTTATACGATGGCCCTTGTGCCATGTTGACTAAAAGCATTTCTCCACATACCTAACAACTCTGAAACTGAGAGATCCTCCAAGTTTAGTACAGTTTTCCAGTAGAAAAGTGCTGTGGTATAGTGGAGTTGGTTACAAATATGTTCCACATAAAATTCCCCTCTCAAAGTTTCTAACCCAACTCATGAGTTTTTTTAAATAGAGAAGTTGAGAGAACTTTACTGATCAGATATGCCTTAGATCAAACTTATAATTCTCTCCATATAGCAACTCATCAGATGCAAGGTAAGTTGTTTCTCACATCCATTGCGTTGCTGAGACTGAGACTTTTGTCTTCTGTTGTGATGAATGTGTTTGTGTCTTTCTCAAAAAGTAGTTGGTATTCAGTTAATTGGTATCTTACAGTCTAGAGGTCAGGGTCTTACCTTCTACTCACTGATCATAATTGTCTTACCATCCATCAAAATGTATTCTCCAGAGACAATGAATAATTCAAGTTACTGTGACTACACATACTAAACGTGGCTTCATAAAACCTATCACTCTCGTTATTCATATGTGATAGCTGTGATTTGTCCCTTCCATTTCAAAATAGTTTTAATGGTTGTGTGATGGACCTGGTTTCTCTAAAGTATTCAAAACATTCAAAAGATTTTGTATAACTTTTGAGTGTAAAAAGTTCAATTATGTTAATATCACAGAATCAAGAGAGAAAATAGAAGGAGAAGGTGCATAATAACAAAACCAATCAGTCTATTGATCCTAATCATAAGGGATCCATCAGACAGTACCTTTCTAATGGTTGCAACATGTATTGTAGAACGATTTAATGAGTCTGTATTTTCCAATATTATTCATTCTTTGAAGCATTCCTCACTCTGCTCTACTTCTTCTACCATAGAAAATAAATGTATCAAAATGCCCATCCTACTTTTTTTTCATAATGTCTCATCTGTTGATTCAGTGGCTCATACCTCAAGATCAACCAAAATGCTGAATTAATGGGCCACGCATGTGATTCCAACTTTATCTGTATTTTTCACAGGTGTAAATCTTTCTCCTGTTACACTGTCTACCATTGCTGCTTATGTTTGACATAAAATGCCTTGTCAACCACTTCCAGTTTGACTCAAAGACTGAAAATCCTGCACACTTTCTGAAACTTTTTGAGAGTCAGGCAGAAGCATCTGGTACTATTAAATCATTCCAGTAGAAAAGCTTTTCAATTTGTATACTTTTGTTAAATAGTTCAAGGGTAGACAAGATATTTTCCCACTGTCGGCACATCAACCAACAACGTGACGAAAGTTAAAACCACAGGTATCGTACCAGAAGCCTGCATTTAAGTTCATTTCTCATGATTACTATCTTAATAGAGAACTTACTTTCATAATTACAGAAGTCCAGAAAACTGGTAGGTAGGGCGAAGTCTACACAAGAACACCAATTCTCATGTTTTCTAGCTGTTCCACAGGTGCCCATTTAAAGCCAGTAGATAACCTCATAAAGCTACTGTTAGAGACATTATCTGATCACACTTCCATGGAGACCGATGCTGCGTTAGTCTTCACTTGATCCTAGGAGGTGGCACAATACTGAGCATATGCTGCTAGCTAACAACTGAGTCTGTTTCTGAGGAACTTGCTTTCTTTGATGGATGCTTACCTGTTATCTGAAATCTGGCCAAAACTCTTAGAGTTTGATGAATATATTTTTGAACATGAAACACTGCAAGAACATTTTGTTTTTAGAGAGAGAGAGAGAGAAAGAAAAAACATCTGCACATCGACTATTTCACACATTGTGCTAGTAGCTTTGCCAGATTTATCATCTACATAGGTAAAGGCTTGTCAATGAATGTTTTATAGCCATGAGATTAAAGGTAAAGAAGTAACTTCTTCAGAAGTTACTCTTTATCAGAACTGGAGCTGCTGCTT
Organism: Pteropus alecto; assembly: GCF_000325575.1. Lineage (NCBI taxonomy): Eukaryota > Metazoa > Chordata > Mammalia > Chiroptera > Pteropodidae > Pteropus > Pteropus alecto. The sequence goes on along the minus strand of NW_006440645.1, from coordinate 8,674,245 downwards.
GGGTCCTCTCTACGGCCATCGTATAACTTTCAAATATCCTCAGTGGATCTTTTCCATTCAGATCCTTTTAGTCACTTGCCAAAAGACTACAGAGGAGATGGTTGCTTTGGGTTAACTTAGATAACTTTTAACATCTCTTCTGCCTCAAATCTTTTTTTTTTTCCAACAGAGCCTCATGAGTAGAGAGATTTCATGCTCCCAGAGCCACTGAGCCTTTCTCCACTCGGGGGCAGACTTCTTCCCCCCCGGACTGTGTGACTCCAGCAGATTTCCACTGGACCCCTCTTCATTCTTTAATTTTTCAAGACAATTTAAACATATAAATATGATATTTATACTAGAAAGTCATTGTACTAGTTATCTATTGACACCTGATTTAATCCGAAACGTAGCTTAAACCAACATTATCTCACAGGTTCTGCAGGTCAGGTATTTGGAAAAAGCTTAACTCCAGGTGTCTGAGTCTCATCAGTCTGCACACAGGCGATTTACTAGGGCAGAAGTTACCAAAACGCTTAGCTGGGCTGAGGGACCTACTTCTAAGCTCATTCATCTGACTGTTGGCAGAAGGTCCCAGTTTCTCACTGGCTTTTGACAGTGGTCTTGATTTCAAGCCACATGGACTTCTCCTTATGACATGGCAAAAGTGAACTGAGCGAAAAGGGCAAGAGAGAGGATGTGGTCAAGATGGAAACTGTAGTGTCTTTTATAAGAGAAGCTCAGGAGTGACATAAACTATCAATTCTGCTGAGTTTTACTGACCATTCAGATGTGGGAAGGTGGAAATCACTGGGGGCCAGCTTGGAGACTGGTTACCACATTATTCAAACATAAGTTTGTGATATTAATGCCTCCAGGTGTTAAATATAATTCTCCAACTATTCTAGGAGTAATTGCAAAGATGGTGAAATCCCCCTTCCCCCCTAAATCAATAATTTATTGAATTTGATAAAGAAAACAATAAATATGAACCAAGAAGATATAGAGAGTTTGCAACTAATGATATAAACATGATAACATGAGAATATCAAGAAAGTTGGTATGGAGGGAAATTAATTTTGTTTTGACAATGTTAAATGTCGGGTGACAATAAGGTCCTCAAGCACCACATGGTAGGTATTTGGAGGTTTGCCATGGTCTCTCAAGGGGGAATTCAGAGATACGAATGAAGATTTGGGCATTTTTATCATTATAAACTATACTTTTTTATGGTTTATTTCAAACTACAATGGAAGGACAAACCAGGAAACAGGTGGGAATCAAATAATTAAGGAACAGAAAGGAAAATTATGAGCAGAAAAGGAAAGAGAAGAAAAAACTTTTCATGGAGGAAAAGTTTTCATGGTTTGTGAAATCACAGGAAAAAAGGAAATTCCAAGAACAGGTCCGCAAACATCAAGGGCACACCCACGTCCCCAAATGTGAAAACTTCCTTCTCAAGCTAGGATGTTATGATCTAAGCACCTCTTGTCTCTGGCATCCTGGGTCCCCCCAGATTTATTAATCGAGATTACTCTTGTGAGGCTTTCACTCTCAATTTTAAGAAAAAATAATTTATCCAGACTTTTACAGCAGCAAATAGCAAATTTAATTGGAAACCAGATCGTGTGGCATTCACCTTCTGTTGGCACGTCACCGCCTTCGGCTGTAAAACTGATTGACACGATTCCAAATGGAAAAAAGTATGGGAGTCTGAATATAAAGGGGAAACATTTGACTGTGGATTCAAAATATATGAGAGGAGAAAATATCTGAATAAATATACCTCTGCTTAACATTTATTGAAACAAGCAAAGATACTAACAACCTTTAGATTTAAATGTCATGCGTCTTTTTATGCTACCTTACAAAGGCTGCTATTTATTTTATCATTTTCTTACACACAGTCAACCTACAGAGGCAGACTGTGAAACTGACTCTCCAGTTGGTACTGGAATGTCTTCAAGCATCCTTTCTTCCTGACTCCCAGGCCCTCCGGAGACACGCGCCCCCGGACGGTGGGCGGACGTGAGCCTGAGCAGCCCACTCCCCTCGGCTGGGCAAGGGACAGATGAGTACTTAAGTCATTTAAATCAAGGTGAGCAGATATCACAGATGTCTCAGAGTTCCTCGCCCCGAACACTGCTGCCTTTGTGCTGCTGGCAGAGCCAAGACAAGATGTGACACTGCAGCTCGGGACACAAGAGTCTTGCCGAGAATGGAAACAGGACAGCGATTATGAAAACCCTGGGCATTTCCACTCCTCATGCCCTGCCACAGCACCTCTCTCACAGGCTAGGGCTCCAGGGGGTTGTAATTCCAGCCCTCCGTGTACTATTTTTCCCTCAGGTTGATGTGGTTGCAGCAATGGCTAGTCATAAATAGTGAGGAATGGCCCCAGTATACTATATCAATTATGAACAGCCTTTGAGGTCACGTAGAGGTTAAAATGCTGACTCAGCCTCTTAATCAGCAGTGTGGATGGGTAGCTTCGTGAGTCTCTAAATCTCAATTTCTTCAACTGTGGTATATAAGGTTCATTTTATACATAACTCTCTACTGGCATTGCGATAAAGTTTAACTTAAATAATTGCCGTTTACAAAATAACTTTCGAGCGCTTTGCAAACATCATTTTCTTTTAATCTGTGCGACAACCCCGTGAGTGAGTTATTTACAGAGGAAGGGACTGCAGAGAAGATGAGTAACATTCTCTATATTGCAAAACTAGTGAATTACAGAGCTGGTGTCACACCGAAGTATGCCTGATTCTGAAGTGTATGCTTTTGACTCCCGCCTAACAAAAGGTAAACATTTAAATATTTGCTGATATCATTAAGATTAAAGAGTGAAAAACACAAAATCACTAAAGGCAAAAATAATAGTTAATATTATGATCACTCTAATAAAAACAAATATACATATTAAGAACCAGCACACGTCAGGGCCTTTGCATAAATAATTTCATTCAATAGTCAAACCTCCTTCTGCTGGAATAACATCATAGGCAATAGTTAATGATCCTTATTAATAGACTACGAATAAGAGAATAATTTCTTAGAATCAGTAAGTCTATTATCCCGGATTTACAGATGAGCACACTGAGGTACAGAATGCTGAAGTAATTTACTCATGGTCACATGGCTAGTAAATAGTGGAGACAGAGTTCAAGACCACGTCTGAGTAACTGCAGAACCCACACATCTGAGCACTGATCTGTAGAGAATACTGCCTGCGGCCACTCAAACTCAAGTATTTTCTTTCTCAACTAGATTCTTATATATGTTTTTTGTTTTTCTCTCTCTTCCCTCCTCCTTTCCTCTCTCTCTCCCCTTCTCTCTTTTTCTCTCTCTCTCTGTATTCAAAGAGCTGTATTCATATTAAAATCGTCAAAAGTTGTATTCACAATGTACTTAACATTTCACGCTGCTTTTTTCTTCTAGCATTCTCTCCTGAGTTTTTTTTTCTATATTCCCCTTCAATTGCCATAATTATATTTCATTTTATTCATGCATAACATTCTATAGAGTAATGTTCTAAAACTGAAAAAGGCATTCTTCTATGATTTGACATTTCATTTAACTTGCATTCAATTTTTGCCTGACATAAACAACTCCACAATGAATTTATATGTATACATAACTCTTTTAGTTATTAAATTATTTTCCAAGCAAAATTTTCAGAAGAGAGAGATTCTTAAGTTAAAATATGTGAACATTTGTATGACTCTTGTACATAATACTAAAATGCTTTATTGAAATCCCACCACAACGTTCTCTATTACTAACAGAAAAGAAAAATGTAAATAAAACGACTACTAAGAGAAGTAGTTTTGTTTTTGTTCACAATTATATATATATATAGATATATTGTACATGTTGTATATAAGAAAAACTACTCTTAATAGTTGTTTTATGTATAACATATATTTATAAATATATTTATTTGGAGAAGTAGAATTATTTGGAGAAGAACTTGGTTCCTGGTTCAAATGATGCTACCAGATTAATTTCTTAAGCTTCTTTGGATCTCTTATTATCGATACATATCTCCAGATGTTGCTGTGATTGATAGACACTGAAATGTGTATGGCTTGAGAGTACGCACCCAGTAGAAATGATGGTTACATAGAGTCTGAAGGGGGCCAAAGTCTTGCCACCCTAAAACTGCCTTGGAGGATATTGGTTTTAAGTTGGTTATTGAGAAACAAGACTCAGAAAGGCCATTTGACCCTCCGCCGTTGCTGCCCTAGAGATTCAGATGGGAAGACCTGCTCCGGGAAGGGGCCTGAGCTTACTCACCCCAGCCTCACTAGGATTAGGTACGGCAGGTGGGACGGCTCCAAGCAGGAGCTGCTAACTGGATCGCCCTCTGTGTCCCATTGTTTCTGGGTTGTCTTGTGAGAAATTACCTGCCACGTGTGTTCAGATCTTCCTCAACTACCTGCAAATAGCCTTTTTCCTTTGAAATCTCAGTCCCCTAATCCTCTTTCTCTTCTGTCTATAGTGCCATATAAGCCTCAACTGCCCAATGCATTTTGGGGTCTCATACCTTATGACACCCCCAGCATGTGCATCCACAATAAATTTTGGACGTTTTCTCCTGTTAATCTGTCTCTGTTAATCTGATTATTAACCCAGCTAATGATAGCTCAGTCGCCTGAGCCTGAGCAGCACATGTAAATTGCCTGTCAAGCCTTTCTTGTGATTAGAGACCACAGAAGAGCACACCTAGCTGACCCCGAAGTTGACAGGGAACACTCAGCCTGGGCTCATTAGCATCACTCCATGACCAACGGAGCTAGTTTTCCAACTAATGCATCACACCGGTCCTTAGCAAGTTCTTGTTTCCCATCTGTCTTTTGCTCAATCCCATATGCCCGCATTCTCTCCTGCTCCTCAGAGTCCCCTGTAAACTCAAGCCACAGATCTTACAAACACATTTTCATTTTCTCCAAGAACTTCACAAAGATCCTTAACGATCATTTCATTTTGGAGACCATATACAGATTATATTTTACCAACACTTAACGAGGCATTATTTCTATGGCTCTATGATCTTTTTCATATCTTTCTACCTCATCTCTCTTGAATTTCTGAATTTAGAATTGATCCTAAGTGCTACAAATGCAGATACTATTTTAATTAATGATCATATGTAATAAAATGTATTTCGTATACTTTGACAACTTAGTTTTGGCATCAGTCTTAAAATAGTTATGGTATTTCTTAGGTAATGGTGTTTTTCTTTTCTTTAGTTGAGGCTTTGCAGCTTTTGGTGAACAAAGAACTTGTTCTCTTGACTAGACCTTGACCTACTCTGGAGAGTGCTGATGGTCAGAGCATTGGAAGGACGCTGCATTCACCGGCTATTCAGAGAACAACCCGTGAAAGAAGAGCCTGAGCAGGAGAACATGAAGAGACTGTACATGACTTTGAGACACTGCGGGGAATTTGAGAAATAGCTGAAATTACAGAAGGCTGAGTTCCCACACTTTGCAGGTGGATTCAGGAGCCAGATAAATGGTGCTTATTGCTAATATCATGGCTGTAGACTCATGAGGCCTCAGTAAACTGTTGTGAGACACAGATCCAGGTGTAATACAAATGTGAAAGTCAATATGTAGACACAGATGTAAAAAGTGTCAATATCGCTGTTGCTGTAAGCATACATCAGGGGATAACCTGATCTGATCTCTACTTCTAAATTTATACAGACTTATTCATAAAAATGGAAACTGTGATTGTTTTTTTCTCATTGGAAATCAAATATTTTTATTGTTGTTGATAAAAAAAATTAAATATAAGCAGCATTTAATTTCTGATTAATTGATATTTTTAGTATTTATCTGATAAGACACCTATGATTTCAAATGATGTTCAGACCAAGCAAGCTATTCCAGGACGAGTTTATATCCTATTTCACAAAGAAGAACGCAAGGTAACAATTTCAATGCAGAAACTTCCACAACATTGTGATTCTAACACAACCTCTTAATTATCCACAGATGAGATAGGTCATAAGTAAATTATGACAATTTGGGGCTTAATCTTCTTACTACTGAGTTCTAGTTTTCTTTAGTTTTTTTTTTTTTTTTTTTTACTTCCAAGGGACATTTCATGAGACAATGTTCTGTGAAATATCAATTTTTTAAACCTTACTAAAAATCCAAAATATTTTTCAAAGAACATCCACGGACAATTTGTTTAGCTTATTCACTGCAATGTTCTTTCTTATAAAAAGTTGATATTTACATGAGTGTGGGTAGCAGATTTTTATATAGTGAATCTAAGAATTTATTTTATTCCATGTGAAATTTCCGTACTTCAGCCATTTTTTTGTATGTTCTTTAAAAATAATGCAAAAATAGAATGAATGTTCATTTGGGGACTTCGGTTTTACTTCGAGCCTTGTGTAATTTATTTAAACTTTGAAAATGACTAATTTCAATTTATGAATTCTATCATACTAGTGAAATATAACTACATTTTTAAAGAAAATAAAAGTTAACCTTCATAGTTTTAACATGGTGTCATTTGAATTGTTTTTATACTTTAAGATAAACAATATGCACTTATTAAGGAGCTATGGTGAGGCAGGTATTTGTTTTAGGTGCTAATGAAACAAGGAAAAATAAAACATTGTCTCATCCTTTAGAAGTTTATGATACAGTAAAGACATATAAGCATATCATTACAATCCAAAGTGATAAGTGCTAAGACAAAAGTATGCACAAAGGTTTTATAAATGTTTCCATTGCATACTTTTAATTAATTTTTATAGCACTAGCATTTGCTGCTATTTTTTTCGGGATATAAAACAATACAAACTCCTACTTTTCTATATTTTTTTTTTACAAGGCCTGCTTGCATTTTGTGGTAAGCATATGAGAGGGCCAATGTTAAATTTTGCTTCCCTACAATGATGTTGAGAAAATAGCATTTATTAACGTGCTTCGAATTAAAACAAAAATAAGAATTTTTAAAAATACATTGCTTGCTTTGATGCAGGACACTTATTTCGATTTGTCCTTACTTTGATGATAATTCTAAAAGGAAATTTCAGATATACTCAAGTAAAAATATTTGCATAGAAGACTCGGAACTCTCAACTGAAAGAGAGATCATTCTGATGCCCCCCTCCCACCAAAATTCTATATTTTAATTTGATTCATGTTTTCACAGACAATGACGACAATCCTAGCTTTAGTTTTCTCCAAGATGTATGGAAGTCCCTTTCTGATACCTAATTGATTGTTGCTTGGCAATTTATTAAGCTTTCAAACAGCTTTTCAAGAGGCAATGCTTGTATATAGATATGGACCCTGGATAGTTTTTCATATCGATAACTTAGCGTGAACTTTTCTATATATTAATATAGATCCCTAATTATCAATTCAAATTTTCCCCTGTCTAAGCTATACAGAATAAACTTGCCTGAATATTTCGTATCGCTTTCAGAAAAGTCGGGATATTGTCCCTGCTATCTGTTTTAACTATAAAAATAATTCTAAAAATATGATAAATCTTCTTATCCATCAAGCAAAAAAAATTTTTAATGAGTTTATTTATTTAAATTAGTTTCAAGTGTATAGTACATTGGTTAGACATCTATGTTCATAAAACAATGTTCATAAAACAACCCCTCCAATTGCTCCCTCCCTCCCCTGGCCCTCTACTTAGCCATCATATTAATGCTAACTGCATTCCCTCTGCCATGCTCCCCATGCCCAGCTATCAACTACTAATTTGTACTTCTTTAACCCTTCATCCTATTCTCCCAACCTCCCAAGACCCCTCCCCTCTGTCCTTCACCAAATCGTCCACTATATTTGTGAGTCTGTTTTTGATTAAGTAAATTTTTATCTAAGTCTTCGACCATAGCTGCCTGTTGTACAAGCTTCTCAGACACTATTCCCTAAAATGAAAGCCCACACACAGAAAAAAAAGATCCCTTATCTTTACATACTTTCCATATTTTTGTTAATAGCTCTGATCTTAAAATATGCAATAAATTTGGTTTACATGGCTGCTTATCTCACTAAACTGGGCCTCAGTACCTCATATACTACTGTAGCTAATCATAATAATCATATTAGTTAATGAATACATGATCATCACCAGATATTAAATAACAAATCTAACAAATTTAAAGATAGTAAATTTCTTCACATCCTGTTCAATGCTTTCAATGCAGACTGTGGTGATTAGAGTCAGA